>NW_028279931.1:0-91213 GCF_059751315.1 Micrasema longulum
TTACAGTGGAAGCGCAAGAGGCCCTGAGGCCGGTCCTGTTCCGCGAGGAATACATCCCCCCTCCCCCGCCCGCGCCCGGCGCCACGCGCCTGCCGGAGGAGATAGAGGCCGACATCCGGCGCCAGGAGGCCGCCCTGGAGAAGCTCATATTAGTGCATATCAAGTAAGCTTCAAAGCTTTCAGCAAATTTATTAACAATGACTTTATTTTGGGCTTTATAGGTTTGAATAAAGAAGTCCTGTGTCTTTTTTATTTTTTTTTTATTTGTAATAGACTTTTAAACAAAGCCATTTTTTTTTTTAAAGATCGTATTATAAGCCCCATGATTTTTTAAATTTTGTATTTCTGAAATGACTCCGCGAGTGACGTCACAGGTTCTTCTCTGTCAGTCCTGCCGATTGGTTCGTTTACAGTAAGAAAACCGGATATACTTCATGGATTTCTTATCATTAGTTAGTTCATTTAATTTATTTATTCAGATATTTAGAACATTTCAGAAAAATAAACCCAATTCATGCTAAATACAATATAATATAATAGATAGTTATGTTATTATAATTTATAATAAAGTTTAAAAAGAAAAATTATAAATTGGAAACACAGAATTAAGAATAGTCCAAAAGGAGCGTAGAAACATATTTGAATAAATCGGACTGTGTCTAAAAATCCCCCCTCTCTGCCCCACTTTCACTGCGCGCATGCGTGAAGTCGCCTCGTAATGTTGCCAGATTGCGAAAAATAAAATCATTACACAAATGTGAGATAATTACATTTTTAACATATTACAACAGAGATGAAGAACATTTAAGAAAGGGTAATATAGAAGTCTAGGCATCTACAGGGCTTATGACCTGTCAATGGCTGGTTTAAGTGGCCACTTTACACACTGTGTAACATTCACCATTCTGCCTATATTTGAATGTCTATATTCCTTCAATTCTTTCATCTGTTGATCTTTGTGAAGTTAAAGAGCTGAAACCTTTATTTATGCGGGTGAGATTCATCTAATTGAATTATTTCACCTACATACTAGGCAATGCCTGAAAATATTATTTTTTCAATTTCTATACTTCTTCATGGACCAGGTAATTTATCAACAATATTTTGAGTTTGTCCAAATTTTTGTAGACAAGGACTGGATTCAACTCCCTGGGGAGCTGTTTATATTAATATATAACAACAGAGATGAAGAACATTTAAGAGAAGGTAATATGTCTAGGCATCTATGGCTGGTTTAAGTGGCCACTTTACACACTGTGTAACATTCACCATTCTGCCTATATTTGAATATCTATATTCCTTCAATTCTTAAACCAGCCATTGACAGGTCATAAGCCCTGTAGATGCCTAGACTTCTATATTACCTTCTCTTCAATGTTCTTCATCTCTGTTGTAATATGTTTTATTTATGTAATAAATTACAATGAACTTCCATCAAGAATTTTCAGTTACAAACTTAAATGTTTTAGAAATGATGATTGTTTAATTTTAAAATAAATATTGACTCAATCAATACGCTTACAGTGCCAATCATTTGTAGTTTTACCCACTTATATTCGGGTACAAATTAATTAACATTTTTGTACATTACCCATCAAATAAATCACAACTCGCCGCTGGTATGCTGCAGTCGACTCTTCTCGAGAAGCAAATTAATGTAGTAAGGTTTGAAACAACACTGAAAGGTCACCTCGACCTTAAAATATGTTCATATAACCCTAACTGGTTTCAAAATTAATACCTAATAATGATGTTCGTCTGTCCAGCCTGCCGGAGACCGTCCTGTGGCTGGAGCCCCCGCTGGTCTGCTGCTGGCAGGAGGAGCGCGGCGCCTGGAGCACCGCAGACGTCCACGACCTCAAGTATAACGAGGACAAGTTCACCCTCACCTTCCGCATCGGCGTCATCAGTGAGTACCGCTCTTGCGTATTTATTTGTCATTCAGGTACTTCTTCTTCTTCTTATCAGCCTGTTTCTCTCTACTGCTGGATATGCTAAAACTGCCACCCGCCTACCAGGCGCATGCGGTGACTTTTATCAGTAAGGATGCTTACAAAATACCATCATATTCCTTATGTTAGCAGGTTTATCCAGAATTATTTAATAAGCTATTTAAGTTGTCCATCAGAGTAATAATAATTCATAGTTGACAATCAATAAATTGACGGAGCACAGGTGGGCGCGTCTAGGGGTGAAGCTGTCAATTTTCTTATTTTCTTCTCCTTTTTCCACTCCCAAGTGTAGCATGTGGACATCACCAGACGCTTCCGGGAGACCTTATCGTTAGCCCGCACCTCGCCTCCTCCGACGTCAATTCCGCGTCCCTTAGTTCCGCCGAACAAAGCTGAAAGATCGCCATCGGTGGTCTTCCGGGACGGCGCCCGTAGGCGTGAAAAGGAGATAACAATATAAACACCAAAACACCTAAGACCCGAGACAATCGTTCATAAATTTGGGCCAAGTGTCAATGATGCGCTATTTCAAACCTTATGATAAACGTTATTAGAGCCGTTTTTTCTTTGCATTATACAAGTTGGATGCTTCTTTCTCTCCGAGTCTCGAAAGAGAAATCTAAAACCTTATGAACCTAAAACGCATGCGCAAAAATTTGGACAAATGCTATGGGAACTAGACGCAAGTCGACAAGCAGCATCCCGCGTATACAACAAATACTATCAAGAACAACAACAACAACAAACCATCACGCCGTTACCCCGTAGGGGTAGGCAGAGAGGATAGAACGCCATAACACTCTATCTTGGCATACAGACCTCGCTTCCTCTACATTCATACATCTTCTTATGCACGCACGCCGATTATTCCTACTTTTGACATGTCCATCTTCAAGTATTTGATGGACTTGATCGTGCCATGTCTTTCTCGGTCTTCCTCGTTTTCTGCATCCATCAACATTTGCATCGTAGATCCTTTTAGTCGTTCTTTCGCTGTCCATTCGCTCTACATGTCCAAACCAACGCAGCACCCCTTTCTTGATTCTGTCAATAATGCATGTCTCAGCCTTACACACTTCACGGATCTCGACATTTGTGCACCTATCATACATCGTTTTACCACACATTCGCCTGAGGGATCGCATTTCGACAGCATTCAACCTACTTTCATCATTATTTTTCCAATTCCATACTTCGCTCCCATACATTAGAGTTGGAAGGTTAGAGGTCAAGAACAAGATACCTAGATATTCAGTACGTACGTTGGTATAGGAAATACGCATATGTAGCTAGGTATGTATACTAAAGATATTGTTTGAATCGCGTTCACCCGAACGTACTCAGTGAGAATTTTAGGAATACATTTTTGAAGGTTTTATTTCGTATTTATAATGTTTTTTTGTAGTAAAATTCATAGTATTTTTTAAATTTCAAGAGATGCGCCGCATTCACAGTATCTATGGACGGAACGCGCCTGCCACCCATCCCTCTCATACTCTATTTGAAAGAACAAATTTCCTAACTGTCAGACAACTTTATGTTAGGGAAGTTCTTACGAATTTCTGGTCTTCAATAAAAAATACAACAAAATACACAACAAAATATTAAAACAAGATATGCAATGAGCTGGGGTAAATCAAAGTAGAACTGCCTTTTTTCAGAGGCATTTTGCAGTATTGGGCCCTAGGGTTTTAAACATGTTGGATTCTGACATAAAAAGCGTCTGTCAGCTACAATGTTTATAAGTAGAAGGTGAGCAAGTGAATAAGGGATGAATCTCACCTACGCGATAAAGGTTTCAGCTCCTTTACTTCCCAAAAGTCAACAGATGGAAGAGTTGAGGAAATGTGGATGCCCAAATGTTTGCCCATGTGAGCAGAATAGTAAATGTTACACGGTGTGTAAAGCGGCCACTTAAAGCAGCCAATGACAGGCCCTGTAAATGCCTGGACTTTCATATTCCCTTCTCTAAAATGTTATCCGTCGCTGTTGTAATTTGTTAAACTATTTTGCTGTCAATAAATAAATAAAAAAATGAAATTGTTTGAATGTTTTTATAGATCCAATTGGCTTCGCCACCCTGAAGTATAGCAATCTGCCTTACCAAGGATGGGAACTTAAACCAAACGCCTCTCGGTAAGATCAAATTATAATTACTAGAAAAAGATTTTGAGAAGGGAATATGGAAGTCTAGGCATTTACAGGGCTTATGACCTGTCATTGGCTGGTTTAAGTGGCCACTTTACACACTGTGTAACATTCACCATTCTGCCCAAGTTTGAACATCCACATTTCCTCAACTCTTCCATCTGTTGACTTTTGTGAAGAAAAAGAGCTGAAACCTTTATCACGTGGGTGAGATTCATCCGGCTGAACCAAATCACCTACTAGGCAACGCCTGAAAACAATTTTTCAATTTTTATGCTTCTTCTTTTACCAGGTAGTAATTCAACAATGTTTGATTATGTCCAAATGCTTGCAGACTGGCTGGATTTCCTCCCTAGGGAGTTGTTCATATTTAAATTTATTTCAACGGGATGTTCAAACTTGGGCAGAATGGTGAATGTTACACAGTGTGTAAAGTGGCCACTTAAACCAGCCAATGACAGGTCATAAGCCCTGTAAATGCCTAGACTTCCATATTCCCTTCTCAAAAACGTTTTCCCTCTCTGTTGAAATAAATTTAAATATGAACAACTCCCTAGGGAGGAAATCCAGCCAGTCTGCAAGCATTTGGACATAATCAAACTAGAAAAAGATATTAACTTGTTGGAAAGAGTCCAAAGACGATCTTCAAAGTTGTCGCCGAGCCTAAAACGGCTTCCATATTTATTTTTATTTATTTATTTAACTTTTTGTACACAATGTTATTTGTACATTGGCGGGCTTATTGCCAAATAGCAATTTCTTACCACCAACCAATGAAATAAAAGTTTTTTTTTTATAATTCAAGTTACAGAACATATTCAATAGAAAATAAATATTAAAAAGCTAAAAATATATTAAAAATTGAAATAAACGTATTTGTTTATAAATTACCTTAAATCAGAACTATTACTCAATGGGAAAAAGAAAAAAAGAGGAAAGAGGAAAGGAGGAGAGATTAAGGAAGAGAAAGGAGATGTTTCTTCAGACGTGATTTAAACAGAGATAATGTAGCAACATCTTCGATGGTGGATGGGAGATGATTCCACAGTCAAGCCGGATGGATACTATATGAGTTAGAGAAGAAAGAGGAATTGTGGATGGGTATTAAGAGAGTGCCTTGAGAATTAGAACGAAGAGGTAAACCTTGAACTGATAAGCGTTGACGGAGGTATATAGGAGCGTTAGGACTATGAAGTACATTGAACAGAAGTGAGAGGGAGTGACAGTCTCTCCGCTGTCTAATTTTGAGCCATTTCAGTTGCCTACGATAATCAGAAATGTGGTCATATTTCCTAAGACCAAAAATGTACCTTATGCATGTATTCTGAAGTCGTTCGAGTTTATCGAGTTGCTCACAGCTTAAATCAGTCATGGAAACATCAGCGTAATCTAGAATGGGTAGTAGTAATGCTTGTACAAGGGTGCGTTTAGTATTTCTTAAACTAACATACAACCTACCCTACCTGACCTCTACGACTGAACTGTACAAAAAAACACACCCGTTTGACATAAACTACTTGACTAAAATTGAGACCTTAAAAATTGTGCACAAAATAACACTGGGAAACATACAAGACGACGACATAATATTAGTCAAAAATGCTGACATACACAAATATAACACCAGACAACAACAACACTATCATATTGAAAAAGCAAAGACAAACACAGGACAGTCAAAAATACTACATAATGGAATTAAACACTACAACGACCTACCTTACTACTTGAAAACTTTTACTGGAGACAAATTTAAAATCTATCTGAAAAAGCACATGATGACTGAACTAACTAGACTAGACGAGACATAAAATGACTTGACAATATTAAATTTCTAATGTAACCCTAACGGGTTTTTTAAAATTGTAAATAAATAAATTTTTAAAAATGGGTAAGAATTTTTGCAACCTTCTAAGTGAGTGTAGACTGAACAATATTTTGCGGCTTAATTCTAATGAATTAGTAATACTTTAATAAGTGAGCTCGCCAGCAGAGATGTACATCCATTTGTACTCCATATGTGGAGAGACAGGAGACTCTCGGTCTCACAACGCTGCAGGAACGGCGGGAATGGAGCGACCTGATAGTGGCCTACAAGATACTCAACAGTCACTTTATTTTATTTCTCCTACTACTACCATCACGCCATTTTCCCGTAGGGATAGGCAGAGAGAATGGACCGCCACACACGTCTATCCTGGCATACATTCCTATCTCCTTCCACATTCATACATCTTGTCATACACGCCCTTCGGTTCTGTCTGCTTTTGACATGACCAGACTTAAGATTTTGGTTTATCTGATCGTGCCACGTCTTCCTCGGTCGTCCTAGTCTCATGTTGCCGTTCATTTTCGCCATATATACTTGTTTTACCATTCTTTTGTCGTCCATTCGTTCTACGTGACCAAACCATCTCAGGATTATTTTATTTTTATTTTATTAACGGCAAATCTGCCTTTTACAAAAATTTATAATACTAACATATTTGGCTTAATATACTTTAATTTTTTTAAAAACATGGAATTACGAATAGTCCAGAAGGAGCGTAGAATCATATTTGAATACATCGGACTGTGTTCAATAATTCCCCCACTTAGACACACTTTCGCCACGCGCATACGTAAAGTCACCGGGTAATGTGTCGGGTTGTGGTCCCGTGGCTAGTGTCTCGGAATCACAGACCAAAGGTCCGTGGTTCGAATCCCACTCTACCCCAACTTGATTCCATTTTCTAATAGTGAGTTATTCACAACTCATTGAGAATGGCCCTCTATATTAAATATTTGGGTAAATCATAAGAACGCAAATATTTCTTTTTTTTTTTTTTTTTTAAAATGATGCTTGATGGGAAAAAAAAATCATAACACAAATGTAAGGTAAAAAAAAAGCAACCTGTTACTTTTAAAAAAAAATTATTGTGCACGCGGAAACATTGATTGACACAACAGATAAGATAAATAAAGGGTCATTTAAATGATTATTAATAAGAGTAATTCAATTTATGAACTTTGAAGTTAAAATATAAAACAAATTTTATTTGACACAAAACAAATATTTTTATATCATGTTGAATAATATTTGATGTTTTAAAGATAATGTCGTTCAAATGTCCCCCACGGCGTTGTTTAATCCGAGGTCTAATTTTCATTAGTTCTTTTATAAAATGAGCAAAGTAGGGTTAAAAAAAAATCTACCTTGGCAATACTAACGAAATTTCCATTTTGTTTCTTCGACAATTTGACAGATGGAAAAATAATTCAATTTTTAAGTAATTCATTTGCTACTTAAACGTTCGTTTGTTAATTATACATGAAATGTGATGCCATTTCTTTAAGATCCTAGCAGTATTTCTGCACTTCAAAAGGACACAACACGGCATAGTTGAATTCAAATCAGGAGTTGCGTACTGAGCGACGTCTACAATGAAACTAATTGGGCAAAACGTAAACCTACTCATTTATGAGTTGTTGAGTCGCCTTCTGTTTGATGTGCGTATGCGGTTTCTGAAATTCTTAATTCTATGTTTATCACATTTAAAAAAATATCAATAGTAATGCCCAAATACACATATTCATTAACTACACCAATGTTTTCACATAATATGGCCATACCATTATGAAGACAGTTAAAACTATGAGAGACTATATTAATTTGATTCAGTGCTGGTACATGAGGGGATCTAACATGCATAGTTTTAGTCTTTATTGCATTTATTATAAGACCCGCTTCCACACCAAAATGTTCTAAACAATTACCTCCAAAGCATTGAGCATGTTAGGTTTCATAATTCGAATGAGTAAACACTTTGATAATCCAAAGGCCCTTATTTCATTATATTATACATTTGTCAGAAGCCATTTGGAGTACGCCTCTCAGATGCCATATATATAAGTAGAATAGAAAATATTCAAAACAAATTTATAAAGTACCTTAAATACAAAACCGGTATTTCTTGTGTATCTACTCTCACTGCCTCCACCTTCCGTGGAATCATTTCTCTACAATACCGCAGAGTGTGTGCGGACCAACTACTGCTTTACAAAATTATGACAGAAATGGTTGACTGTACAGAGCTGCTTGGTTTAATAACAATACATGTGCCAGCCAGGATTTGTAGACGGTACCACCTGTTTCATGTACCAATAAGTAAAACATCGTATGTTAAAAATGCTTTTTTTCGTAGGACTTTTTCAATGTACAATACAAAATTTAAAAGTATAGATTATACAAACATCACTCTGTCAGATTTAAAATTTACACTAAAAATGTATTATGTAACTTAGTAGACATTATAATAATAAATATGTACATCTCCCCTCCCCTCCTTATCCTCTCTTCAAGCATTCTTGTCCTTATCCCGCCCAATTTACAGTAACTTAATGTTCTTAAAATAAATATTTTAAAAATCTTTGATTATTGAGTACATGAAAATAACATTTTTGAATGTATAAATTGTATGTATTTATTTGATATGTAATATATTTTCTTTACTAACTTTGTATACTATGTGGAAATCTGTTATTAGTTCTGAGTTTATACACTATATCTGTTTGTTTACTAAAAATATGTATGTAGAACTGTTGATTTCCCTAATAAAATAAAATAATAAAATAAATAAAATAATAAAATGATATTTTTCCCGTATTCTTAATTTGATTTTTTTTTCATTTAAACTATTTGATTGCTGTGTTTATAGCGATGGTGTTGTGGTGACAATTATGGGCGCCATTATAGTCCTCGAGGTGGAAGTACTGAGCAGCGGGATCAAGGTCAAGTCCATTCAGAACGGAGCCACCAAGGCTCTGCAGAACATGGTCTGCAAAACCTTCACCCTCAAGGAGCTGATCAACGTAAGTCATTCTAATGCTGTCCACTTTGCACTGCCATTGCGTGACGAATCCAAGAATTTTACGCACTATAGGGTACTAATTTTACTTTAATCGGGTTGTGGTCCCGTGGCTAGTGTTGCGGACTCACGGATCAGAGGTCCTAGGTTCGAACCCCCTCTACCCCAACTTGGTTTCCATTTTCTAATTATAATAATATTTGGCTGATTTATATAGCGCCATTTTTGTAAAAAATCACCTCAAGGGCGCTTTACAATTGTATATCTAAACTTACATTCTAACTAAACTTAAGTGATATATTATATTTTCAGATTTAAAATTGAGGATATGATAGTCTAAAGAAGTGGGATTTTAGTTGGGATCTGAACTGACTGGGACTGTCGATGGTTCGTAAGTTTGAAGGCAATCGGTTCCAGGCAGAGGGGCCGGCGGCGGCAAAAGCACGATCTCCAAATCTAGTGTAGTGATTTCGACAAGTTTTCCTCTTCCTGAATCAAATGCTGACCTAAGAGTAGATTTTCTTTGCCATGTATTTTCCCTAATACAAAGGTCCGATAGGTATTTTAGAGCCATTTCATGAAGGGATTTGAATACTGTCCAGCACAGCTTGTATTTTATTATCTCCTGGCTTTTTAACCAGTGCAAATCTCGAAGATGTTGTGAGATGTGAGAATATATTTTTACTCCCGTAATAAGCCTCGCTGCTGCATTGGAAACAGATTGAAGTTTATTAGTTTGATATTTTGGGAGATTTGCGTATATTCCATGACAGTAATCTAGACGCGAAACGACATAAGCATTTACAAGAGCTTTAGTTGCGTCTTTAGGAATATTTCTCCGCACGGATTCGATCTGTCGGAGATGGAAGAAACCAGCACTTACCGTTTTATTCACCTGAGAATGAAGAGAATAGTGAGTTAATTACAACTCGTTGAAAATGGCCGTCAAAATTGAAATATTTTGGTAAATTATAAGAACGCTAATATTTCTTTATTATAAAAAAAAAGTTTAAAAAAATAAATAATGTTCAAATTTTGTTTGTTTTGTTAAAAATCTAAATATTCTAATTCTGTATTTCTTCTATCTTGATGTTAGGTAGGTACCATAAGGATGGGAAAGAAAGGTAATCGGCCAGTAGCTCAATCACAAATAACTATCGACGTGCTTAAAAACATGCTAAGCATTTGAGCGATAAGCAATGAACAACAATGCTCATGCTCAAGTTATCGCAGTCATAAGTCAACGCGTGTGTAATCTCTAAGTCAACGCTCGTGTCGGTTTGTTTTTTGTTTTCCTCGTAAATAAAAACAGTTCACTGGCGAAAAATCGGCGTTTGCTATAAAGAATAATACAATATATTGCATTTGCAAAATAGTAAGGAGTATCTAATATAAAAAAGTGAAAATTTAATTACAATTACTATGGCGACTGCTTTTCTTGACATTTGGCTCGCCAACCGCCGCGCCGGCTAAATGCAATGAACAGCGTGATAAATAATAAATAAATAAATGAAAGAAGCAGTTTTGGAATATTTTCCATATTTACACCGGTGAAATTCAAATTTGTGATTGCGCAGCAGGATTATACGTCGCGAAACGTAATATTTTGACATTTAATATTAGGTGTTCACACGGATGTTGTATTGTGATCGTGAATACGATAATCAACCATGGTGACAAATTGTTATCACGTCGCTTATTAGCACGTCGACAGTTATTTGTGTTTGAGCTACTGGAATAATATAGATAAATGCTGTTATTTACTAATAAGGCATTACCCCGCGATAAAAGGATGTACGAAGGGTATTATCCTCGGCTCTACCCGACCGAGTTTCTCCAGGGTGTGCTCGGCTACAACAGTTTAGAGACTAGAAGGAATGTGTATTTGGCTACACATTTTTATCGATCGCGATGCGCGGTATGATCGATAATCCTGAGATTATGATGAGCATTGGTTTGTATGTTCCTGATAATTACCTAAGACAGCGTCAGCATAGATTATTTCATATTTCGATATACAGGACTACCCTGCCTGTTGGAAGGGCTACCGCTACGCTGAACAACATCGCTCTGAATGTTGATCTGTTCTATGTATCCGAAGGGGTTTCCCGGAGCAGGATTCTCCTACTACTTTGACATGAGTCTCTAGAATGTATTTTTTTATTTTTTATTATATGTACGTATTGAATATATGTTTGTAATGTATATGTTGTATTCAAATAAATGAATACAAACTAATACCACTTTCGGATAAAGGGATTTTGAGTATTATTCACTGCAATGGTTCTCACCTGTTCAGAATCCATGTCCGGGACTCTGCCATTTGCGAATGTCAGCTAGATGAGGAAGATTTAAACCATATTTTTTTCGGATGCCCCATAAATGATTGTTATCCTGATTTCCTATCCGACCTCTCTGATATTAATATCCCATTCCCTATTCATATTCTAACTCTCCTGTCCCCACCCAATAAAGTGTATTTAAAATCTTATGTAAATATCTAGTTGTAAATAGTGTAAAGTTGTAAATATGTTTTATTATTATATGTTTATATTATATTAAATACTAACATACTAACTTGTACATATTATATTACTAACACATGTGTAAAAAACAAAAATACTCGACACTGGCCAGAACACTCCGAATAGAGAAGTGAAAAGGCCATGAAAAAACGAAGAAGAAGAAGAAGAGTATTATTCAATTAAAATCTATAGCCTACTTCCACCATCTATTAAAACAATTAGTAACGAGAAAATGTTTAAAAAGGCTCTAAAAAAGTGGATAATTTGCCCAATCCAATATTGTGATTTAGTTAGTTTTTTAGGTTTTTATTAATTTCATTGTGCGTTTTGTAATATAAATAATATAGATTTACATTTGTACGTAGTAATTAAACAATCTGAACATTTTGTTAATTATCTCTGTTTATTAAATTAGTCTTCTTTGTTTATTCTCAAATGTAAAAATATTTAAATAAAAAGTATATTTTTAAGTGTCCTCGGCACGGGTAACCCCAGTCTCCAGTGAGGTCACATTATTTTTATTATTAATGATAGTTTGCAAGAGAAAACTATGTAGAAATAAAAGATAACAAAAATTGAATTGAAAAAAATAATCAAATTATTTTTTGTCTTCTGCCACAATTGGACCAATGTCCGGTAGATGAAGATGCGAATTGGCAATCCCCTCGTCAGAATTAGTTGTTTTTGTGCAGAGATTGCAAGCCGGGGGCGTCGACATGTTCCCGACCGAGGATGCCCCCATTCTCGTGGAGGGCAGCTGCCCCAAGCTGCCCGTGATGGAGGAGCACCTGTACCACTGCATGGCGCACTGCTGCACGGCCTACAACTTCCAGTGGTCCAGGTAAGCCCACCTCACCAACAGCAATTTTAAAACAGCAATTTTTTACCACCTCTAGTACCGACGCGTGACGCTGCCGGGTCTAGTACTCCTCAATACGCGTTGAAAGTGACAACCACCGAGCAATTTTTCCTTTAATTACGATTAGAATCGAGAGTGTTCAAAAAAAATTCCTGAAAAAACTAGATTACAAATTTCATTTGCATTTTCCAGATTATTTAGCTTCATTAAAATTTTATAATCTTGATTCATTAGCACACAGAAGAGATATGTTTGATCAGATCCTGCTTTACCAAATTGTAAATAATAAATTCGATTCCCCGGAACTCATTAATCTACTTGCTTACCGTGTCCCCTCCAGGCCAACTAGACTCTCTGATATTTTCTGTATTCGTAAAATTAAAACTAATCATCGGAAACATTATACGATCCCTCGTATATGTGAAACATTTAACAAAAAATTTAATAGTCTTGATGTATTTAACACTTCATACAATATGTACAGAAGAGAATTAATAGGCTTGATTCATGCTCTTCATTCATAATTCAAATAATCATTAAATCAAATTCAATTTTCCACTCTTACTTTCCTTCAATCATCCTTTACCGCTCCTTATCAATTTCCTTATTTTCCTTTCCACTAT
This sequence comes from Micrasema longulum, assembly GCF_059751315.1. Classification (NCBI taxonomy): domain Eukaryota; kingdom Metazoa; phylum Arthropoda; class Insecta; order Trichoptera; family Brachycentridae; genus Micrasema; species Micrasema longulum. The sequence goes on from NW_028279931.1 coordinate 12,955, forward strand.
CTCCTTGTTTTGTCCAAATATGGATAAATAAAAATAAGATAAATATATCTTATTTTAATATATAGTATATTTATTATTTATATAGTTTAAACTTCAAGCCGTTGTCGCTTTATTACAGTATTATTTAGTGAATACATATAATTGGATGGCAGGCCCTACTATGTATACATTTTATATAGTTTTTAAAAAATATATATATAAATTTAACGTGTACATCTGTTCGTATTCGAAATAAATAAAATAATCATTTAAATTTTTAATCATTCTGAGGTTGGCACTTTCTTTCTTAAAAGCCTATTTAAAATATAAAGGAGAAATGAATAAATTTTGTAATATTTCTCTATTACAACCATCGAATTTTCACTACAAGCTGTCCCTCCGTACATTTTGCAGGTGGAATGTGAGTGCCGGGCGGAGAGCCGTTGTCCAGCAAGTCAGAGAATATTTGCTGTCGGATATTGAGGTGAGTTTCCAAGGCCCAGTCGCACTAAAAATCAAAATTTTGAAAGCAAGGAAGTTCTTACTATTATTTAACACTTTATATACATATACAGCATACAGGGTGTTCTTTAAACCCTGTCGCATCCGAAACCACGATGACCAGTATGAGCAAGAAGACCTATTGGCACATTAAAATACATTTTTAGAACGAATAAAATTTACAAAAATAAAATATTTAAAAAAATCAATGGTTGCTCACTTCCGCAAGGGAGAAGCGAGGAGCGGGGAGGGAGGAGTCTGATACACCGTCAACCACATGGCCACGCCCCCCTCGCTTCTCCCCTGCAGAAGTAAGCAACCATTTGTTTTTTTAAATATTTTATTTTTAAAAAATTTCTGCGCTCTAAATATTTTTTTTAATATGCTAATATGTCTTCTTGCCGATACTGACCACCGTGGTTTCGTATGTGACCTGGTTTAAAGAACACCCTGTATATACATATAAGGGCGTTTCTTCCTACCTACCCAAACCGTTCAGTTTGAGAAAATTACAAAAACATGAACTTATTCTAAGGAATTATACTGAATCTTAAAATTGCATATGGTGTCTACGAAGATCCTCCAGGCATCTCTGTCGGCTGCCAGCTCCTGTGAATCCTCCCAAGTCATGTTCTCGTCCCAAAGTTCTGACATAAACTGCCGACGAACAGTCAGCAGTGGACGTCCAGGACGTCGAGAACCTGATACCTTGTAAAATCAATACCTTGGGCATCAAGGCGTGAAGTGTTACGCAGTACATGGGTTTTTGCAATATTGATTTTTAAACCCATGCATGCAGAGTACCTATTTAGGCTATCTACAGTGGCCTGAAGACCCCTGACTGAATCATCAATTATAGCCGCATCATTAGCATACTGTAGGTAGCAGAGTTTTTGTAAGGAGGAGGAGATGGATAGTCCTCGACCAAGTGGAATTGACTTCCTTAGGATGAAGTCCATGAGGATTATAAAAAGGAACGGTGCAAGGACGCAACCTTGACGAACTCCGGTGGTGACCTCAAACATTTGTAGAAAAAAATTAAATTTTATAAAAAATTAAAAACAAAAATTAACTAAAAAAATAATTAACACTATACTATGAAGAGAGGAGAGGAGATGGGAAGGAAATAAGAAGGAGAAAGGAACAACTCAAATATTTAGATTGTGACATTTCAATCTTGATTTAAATTAACTCTTGATTAAAATGACAGCTGCCAAACTAATGTCAATAGCGATGGGAAATTACTGATCACTGATCATGTACCGATCAAATCGATTTTATCAGGTTTTTCATCCAAACATGAAACTCTGTTTCCGAAAATTGATATAAAAACGCAAAAACAAGCCTATTATAGTGTGTTTAAGACAATTATTCACCAAAAAATAAGGTATTTATACTTTTTTCATTAACATCAAATAAATAATTATTTTATTCGATCAATTTACATTGATGAATTTGTCCCATCTCTAACATTTTTGCAAAATGATGTAACCTTGTGAGAACGTCGTTAATAATTAGGTTTATTTTAGTTTTTTTTGTTTTAAAGTTGATTATATATAATTATGTTTTACAAAGTTATGTCATCACTATTGCTGACAACTGTCATTCTAAATCAAGCTATATTTTAAGGACTATAGCATTTGATAAATGGACTTTGTTGCAGACTTTTGAGATTCTCCACGTGACGCCGTTGAGGGCGACTCTTGTAGAGGCTACGGAAGTCTCAGCCGAGTACAGTACGGACCCCATACCTGATTTGGCTGTAAGTTAGAACATCGCCCCTTTTTTTGTTCATATTCGTATCCCCCGTTTGCACCTTTATACGCTGATGATATGCCACTATACATATATCATTTCGGGCTCGAATGATGACATTGACGAAGCACACAAAGTAATGTCACATGCACTCGAGCATATCTCTTCGAGGATAAAATAAATGACTTCTCATTAATCCAACAAAAAACCCAAATTGTACTAAAAATGCAATAGAATTAGGAATAGTCCAGAAACTGCATCAAACATAAGGCGACTTAACTACTCTTAAAGGATTAGTTTTACGTTTTAGTCCATTAGTTTTTTTGTAGACGTCGCTCAGTACGCAACTCCTGATTTGAATTCAACTATGCCGTGTTGTCGTTTTAAAGTGTATAAATCCTGCTAGGATCTTAAAGAAACAGGATGGGATCACATTTCATGTGTAAGTAGCAAATGCATTACTTAAAAATTGAATTATTTTTCCATCTGTCAGATTGTCGAAGAAACAAAATATAAATTTCATTAGTGTTGCCAGGGTAGTAATTTTGTTTACCCTACTTTGCTCATCTAGTGAGAGAATTAATGAAAATTGTATCTCAGGTTACTCTGTGGTGGACATTTGATCGACATTATCTTCAAAACATCAAATATTATTTAACATGATATAAAAATATCCGTTTTGTGTAAAATAAAATTTGTTTTATATTTTAAGTTTAAAGTTCATTTATTCAATTACTTTTATTAAATGACCCATTACGTATCTACTCTGTTGTGTCAATCAATGTTTCCGCGTGCGCAATAAAATTTTAGAGAAATTAACAGATTGCTTTTTTGCGTGTTATGATTAATTTTTTTTCCCATCAAGCAACATTACGCTGCGGCCTCACGAATGCGCGGAGAAAGTAGGGCATAGTGGGGGAATTAATGGACACAGTCCGATGTATTTAAATATGATTCTACGCTCCTTCTGGACTATTCTTAATTCTATGGTGCCACGATTCGCATCTTTAGAGGAGAGTGGGTGTTATGTTAGCATTATATCCTTGTTAAAAACACTTGTAATTTGATTTCAGTTCTATCCGGATGTGTACAGCCTGATCGCAGGACACGGGGGAGAGGAAGCCAAAGAAATATTATCCCAAATTTCCTGGGAGCTGGTGGAAAACGTCAAAGATCTTCTCTGGGCTGTTAAGCCGTGTAGCTTCTCGTAGATTTAATTTGGATATTCGCGCAACGTCCAGGTTGTTTGCCATTTTTAAAATCTCTTCTACTTTAGATGTTATTTAATTGTCCATTTTTAATAAACAAACTCTCAAACTGATAATAAATTGACAAAGTTCACGAAACGCGTGTTATTATTAGTGATGAAACGGATAGTGTTTTGGCCAGATACCGGATATTCGGCGAGCCCCTGAGCGGTATAGCCGGATACCCGGCCCACTGCTTCTTTTTTTCAAGAAAATATATTTTTATTGATGTATTTTAACAGAGATGAAGAATATTTTATAGAAGGTAATATAGAAACCACCGTTAAACTACTGGGACTCATCCAATTCTGACCTTCCTCTTGACGCTCAAATTAGTAGAACGATAAGTTCATGCTTTTACCAGCTGAGACAGATTAAATGCATACGCAAAAATTTGCCAGTTGATGCCGCCCGTCAATTAATAAATGCGTTTGTAGTGTCTAGAGTCGAGTATTGTAATGGTATCTACGCAGGTCTACCAATGAATAAAATGACTCGCCTACAGTCTGTATTGAATGCCGCAGCGAGACTTATTTTTGGTATCTCTAAGTTCAGTCATATTAGGAAGTACTCCCGAAGGGGAATTACACTGGCTACGGTTACCACAGAGGGTGGAATACAAACTCTGTTGGCTTATGTATAAGTTACTGCACAACTCTGCTCCAGAATAGATATTCTGTCCCCTTAGATAAGGGGACTCTGCATTCCAGATGAACTAGCTGACAGACGTCTCACGCTTAGATCAGCCACATCAACGTCGAAAGGAAAAGTTATACCTCTACGCAAACAGCGCACTAAATTTGGCGAACGCGCATTTGCGGTCGCAGGCCCTACGGCATGGAATGCTCTCCCAGCAGAGGTCCGAAACTGTGAGAGTGAAGTGATGTTTCGGAAAAAACTTAAAACCCACTTGTTCTCTAAATCATTTGAATAAATCCGTAGCATGTAACAACATAATAAATTGTTTTAATTAAATTACAAATTTAAAAGCTTCAATTAAATTAATTTAACAATATAATCACCATGTAAAGCGCCCTTGAGGTATTTTATTACGAAAATGGCGCTATATAAGTTATCCATAATACTAATAATAATAACGCTTGGTCGGGAAAACGAATTCCCACGCGGGTGCGGGGCGAGAAATAGCGGGGACGAAGCCCTAGGGCTTCTACGATATAGTGGACTGTATTTTTTAATTTTAATAAATATGGTGAATATCTTTGATATTCGGTATGCGATGTCAATCAGTCACAACCCCAACAAATGAAATGGATCAGGAATGGAAGCCACTAACCCGGTTCATTCTCGATGGAATTGCGGTCCGACTGGTCGATTGCGAGCGGCATCAACACTAGGACAGGCCCCCGACCTGGAGCTGAACACTGGTGGTTGGTGGAAACAATGATGCAGCACACAATTGGCGAAAAAATATACAACACGAGGTCCTGCTGTGGCGGGTTATCAAAAGATACTGGAGCTGGGAAGTGAGCAGTTGTTGTGGGTAAAGGATATTGAATTGTGACAATGATCAAAAATGCATACCCACATAATTCGCAACCAACACTAAATATTCCTTGTTAACCGGGGACGAAGGAGCATATGAAGCGAGTGAGGCTGAGGCTCACTAAGAAATCATTGCTATTCACCAGTACCTAATATGTATTTTAATTCGCATTATATCAACACTTTATGAAGATAAATAACTAGCAACCAATATAAAAATGCTCAAAGATGCCTACAAACATGGTCTGTACTGAGTTCAACAATGTTTGAGTATGTCCAAATGCTTGCAGACTGGCTGGATTTCCTCCCTAGGGAGTTATTAATATTTAAATTTATTTCAACAGGGAGGGAAAACATTTTTGAGAAGGGAATATGGAAGTCTAGGCATTTACAGGGCTTATGACCTGTCATTGGCTGGTTTAAGTGGCCACTTTACACACTGTAACATTCACCATTCTGCCTATGTTTGAACATCCACATTCTCTCAACTCTTCCATCTGTTGTTGACTTTTGTGAAGGAAAAGAGCTGAAACGGAAACACTGAGAAAACATTATAACAATAATAAAATATAATTATACCTTTTTAAAACTAACTCAGAAACTATTTCACTCACACAATAGGCTGCTCGCGTACACGGTAATAGAATAAAACAACGAGTAAAAGTGTATCTGCTATTAGAATCGGTACATTTTGCGCTCTCGCTAGTCTGGCAATCGAGCGGTTAAGCGACCATTGCGGGTGGGGATGAGAAAAACAAAGTTTGACCAGTTTAAAATTTATTTACAAATTATAAATGCTTACAATATAGTTTGAGAACATCGTCCTCTTTGGGCCTGTTTCATTTTTAAACATATATCAAAGAACGGGCCCTCATTTTTTATATAATATATATGCATACATATATATTTATAATATATTCCATTTTTATCTCTAATTTATCACTAATATTAAACCTAATGTCCTAAGGAGACGCCACAATGTATTTATAACTAGAGATAAAACGTACAGTGATTTGGTCGGAGACCGAATATCCAGCGTCCAGATACCAATTATCCGGCAGTCGGATACCAATTTCCGGCGGCCGGATACCAAATTTCCGGCGGACAGATACCGAAATTAACGAAATGCAACAGACAGAACCCCGATCCGTCAGAGCGTAGCTGAGGTTTTTCTCTGAAGCTAGAAAAGCGCAGTCGTTTACTGCCAACAAATACTTAAAATTTTGTATTTATTCATCGCAATTAACCCCAAGTATTTAATTATTAAAAATAAATTTGTGATTAAAATTACGCCTTGTTTACCTTCAGTATCTGGTATCTGGCCATGCTGTAACAAATATACGGCCAGATACTCCATTCTAAAAAAAGGCAGGATACTCATTTCATCTCTAATTATAACATTAATACCAATTCTTTTAAAACAGCTTAAATAAATATAGACAAATTTCGTGTAAGCGTATGTTAATTCTTTAATCTGTACAATCAGTGAAAAAGATACCGTAACAATTTTCATAATTTAGTATTTATAGCTAATTTTGCGAACACCAATGTATTTTTTAACACATTTTTAACATTGTGTTCGCGAATTCAATTCAACGCCTACAAAATTAAAATCAATACAAAATATATTTACATCCCACAAAATAATTATTAACAGTAAACAATAAGATGCTTATATTCTATTTTATTTTTAGTGGCTAAAATTTTTTGTCAATTCGCGGATTACGCGATAAAATTTATTTTTTAGAACGACGTTTAAGACCAACAACTATCCGTAAAGCTGTTTCACATAAATTATTGCTTTGTACAAAGTGGTTTTCATAATATCAAATTTCACCATAAATATAACTGTGCCTTGATGAAGAAAATCAGTGGGTCTTTTGTGTTTTTAGCGGACAGAGTCAAAAAAATATATTATTATAATCACTAGGCTATTTTAAACATGATGTCATTGGTTTGCCTAATATGCAAGAGGTCTCGGGTTCAACTCCCGATACGATCGCCAATGAAGAAGTTCAGTGGTTTAAAAAAAAAAAAAAAAAAACTTTATGTACAATATTTGAGTTTGTCCAAATGTTCGTAGACAAAAGACTGGATTTCACCCCCTCGGGAGTCATTAAGATAACAAATTACAACACGGATGGAGAATACCTTAAATAAGGGAATATCGAAGTCTAGGCATCTACAGGGCTTATGACCTGTCATTGGCTGGTTTAAGTGGCCACTTTACACGCTGTGTAACATTCACCATTTTGCCTATGTTTGAACATCCATATTTCTTCAATTCTTCCATTTGTTGATTTTAGTGAAGTTAAAGAGCTGAAACCTTTATTGTTGCGAAGAGATTCATCTGACTGAATTATTTCACATACGAACATTTGGACAAACTCAAAATATTGTTGATAATATCCAATTGTTTGGGCTCCCCTATAGCTTGGCGCATTATTACTCTGAAATCACAACACTCTGTCACTTGATGATTTAGAAGAACTTGTGACGTCTTTTAGAGCGGTAAAATTTTATTAAAATCAATTTTATTAATTTTTTCATATGTTTAGAGAAATTTATTCGTACAATAAAATGCTCTAATTTTAAGCGCGTGCAAGAAACATAGCTTATATCCAATTTCCCTAGGCACTGAACTCCCCCATTGTAAAACATTTAAGTTTGTTAGTCAAAATTGTTGATTACTGATTGATAGTCAAAATAATTTATTATAGAAATAAAATGGCAGAGATACTTAAACCCACAAATTTACGATAACCAGTGACCGGTTTCATCGGTTTCAGGACATCGAATCGGCAGTCATAGCCTCAACGATATATTAATGTATTCAAACTCAGTATTTTATTTCTATAATAAATTATTAAAATAACATTATATAAACTCTTGTATTTACCCCGCAACACTTTGTAAACAGGTCCTTCAGTCAAAAATAATTCAATTCAATTACTATAATATAATTTTGGATTCTCTATCCCGACTATTTTTGTATGAATACAGTGAATTTTATATATATTAAAGATAACAGTCTCGATAATGTCGCGAAAGCGGTGAAACTGGTCACTGGTTATCACTTGTCCTTTATTTCTATAGTAGATTAATTGATATTACAATATTGCAGTGTTCACGATCGTTTCAATTCAAACATTGCTACGTGCAATTGATTATACCTATATAATGGTTTTGCATTAAATATTGTCAAATTGATTTTACAATGGTTTCATTACAACACTGGTTTTCTATTAAATATTGTCATAGGCAATTGATTTTACGGTGGTTTTATTTAAACATTCCCACAAGTATTATTACACAATGTTTTCACATTAAATATTGCCATAAGCAATTGAGATTACGGCAGTTTTTTCAAAAGTTGCCAGAAGTAATATTACAATATTTATCACACAATGGTTTCATATTAAATATTGCAAAGTGCGATTGATTTTACAATGGTTTCATTACAATACTGCGGTTTTATATTAAATATAGCCACGGGCAATTGATTTTACGGTGGGTTTATTTAAACATTGCCACAAGCATTATTACACAATGTTTTCACATTAAATATTGCCACAAGCGATTGAGTTTACAGATTTTTCAAAGGTTGCCAGAAGTAATATTACAATATTTCAAAGTGCGATTGATTTTACAATTGTTTCAATTCAAACATAGCTACGTGCAATCGCTTATACCTATATAATGGTTTTGCATTAAATATTGTCACATTGATTTTGCAATGGTTTCATTACAAAACTGTGGTTTTATATTAAATATCGCCCATGGGCAATTGATTTTACTGTGGTTTTATTTAAACATTCCCACAAGTAATATTACAATATTTATTACACAGTGTTAAATGTTGCAAAAATCTATTGATTTTATAAGTTTCAATTAAAACATTGCTACGTGCAATCGAATATACCTATATAATGGTTTTGCATTAAATATTGTCAAATTGATTTTACAATGGTTTTATTACAATACTGTGGTTTTTTATTAAATATCGCCCATGGGAAATTGATTTTACTGTGGTTTTATTTAAACATTGCCACAAGTAATATTACAATGTTTATTACGCAATGGTTTCATATAAAATATTGCCACGTGCAATTAAAAGATTTATACTAGTGAGCCATGATTAATATATTAAGTATTTCTGTGATAAAAATTACCTTTGAAGCGACATTAAGAATACAATTTGGGAGTTTTCAACTAATAAATTGACAGTACATAATAATAAACAACTCTGCAACAGTAACTATGAAAAAAAATAATGAAAAAAGAGATTTAAAAATTGACAAACGGCGATTAATTATTTTACACAATAAATATTTACATAAAACAAAATACAAAAATTAATTATAAAATGCGTAATTGTTACAATAAAATTCATTAAAAAGTCAAATAGAATGAAAATGTAAAATAATATTAATATTAAGTAGACGCATCTGATTTCTACAAAAATATACGAATATACACTAAGGAGTACAAAATTACGCTAAAATATACCAAATACTTTCTCATGATACGTAAAAAAAATGAAAGAAATGCGTAAACAATAATTTTTTTCTAGAGTATTCGTGAATATTCATTACAAATGCTCGCCGGCGGCGCGCGCTCGCAATCACTCGAAGAGAATTTATCTTCAACTATTCCCTTGAATAAGCGCTTTGAAGGAGATTGTTTGTAAGAAAATTATTCATCGTACTTTTTGATCAGAGGAAAACTGAAAAAACTATTTTCATTCATTATTTATGTTCAAAGCATTAACTTTGGGGTCAAAAAATTTAATTAATGTTGGTAAATATAAGTATATAACCCAAGTGCTGACTTTTTATGTCTATCGGTTTCAAAACGTATTCGTCTCTTCATCAGGACACTTTCTACACCAGCATGCAAATAATAAAAAAGGACTTAAATTAAACAACATGTAAGTGTTTCACATTAAAAAAGCTGCAAAAAATATTATTCCCGTAGTAAATAATCAAATAACTTTTCAATATAGCCCACTTTTTGATTAAAACATTAACGAATCGTGTAACGTTCAACCTCTTAGCCGATACCCTTCTGAACACCCACCCCAACACATTCTGCAACAAATTGATAAATATAAATAACCTAATTATACTGTTGGCCTCGTGGTGCAGTGGTCAGCGCGTTTGCCTGCCACGCAAGAAGTCTCAGGTTCGATTCCCAACATGATTGATGTAAAATATTTATTTAAAAAGAGTGATTTCACACTAGAATACTTCATAGTCCCTGTACTGGTACCTGAAGCGCATGACTGATCATCTTACATTCATGCGACAAAAATAATCAAGATACACTGCGATTGGTGTACCAATGCAGTGCCCTATGCACCATTGGGTGCGGAAAGGGAATGATGGTGATGAATTATAGTGCATGTTCGGACATGGTGGTGTTTTCAACCCATGTATGTAGTTTATGTATTTTTTCGTAAATACTAATTTCAACCAACCATGCGCTCAGTAGCTGCAAGACTTGTTGTAATCTAACTTATATTTTTATAAATTTGTTTTTTATTTCGTTTTTTAAAATATCTCTAAATCTCTAAACTTCATTGTCAAATAAAAAAAATAAAAAAATAAAATAAATAGGGGCTAGATTTCTTACTGTCCATGTGCTCTGTGGCTGCAAGACGTGCTGGGATATTTATTTACTGTACAGCGTCCTTGAGGCGACTTTCACAAAAATGGCGCTATATAACTTATCCAAACATGTATATATAATGTATACTACAGTGACGGTGAAGCTGAAAGTGTATTTTAGTATTTGCATGTTGGTGAAGTGAGTGTCCTGACGAAGAGACGGGTACGTCTCGAAACCGGTAGACATAAAAAGTCAGCAAACACTATTTAATAACATTAATTGATTTTCATTCATGTTACATGTAAATAAATGCTACTAGAGGTTCGAACAGACAGTTCGATGCTGTCAAGCAAAGCGGTACGTCTGATCGCAATGATAGTCTGTTAGAGAATGTGGTGGAATGTAGATGACATTTTATGTCATCTACAATGCGCTTGTAACGTGTATATTTATGGTACTCTATTGGCTATCGGAGAAACCGAGTGAACAGACCATTTGCATTTATGTTATGTCCATTTGAATATTTTCCTATACCACCGAGGGTCCGGCCGGCCCCTGGCCAGGTCAGCAGAGCAGGTCCTCGAGCGCGTCGAGCTCGGCGGGCGCGAGTGGCGCGGCGAGCGCGGCCAGGTGCGCCGGGGGCAGGGGGCGCGCGGGGCGCGCGGGCGCGTGCGTGGCGGCGGGCGCGCGCAGCGCCTGGCGCGCCGCCGAGCGCAGCAGCGCGCCCCACGCGGGCGGCGCCGGCCGCGGCAGCGCCCCCGCGCGCTCCATCAGCGCCACCAGCAGCGACAGCCCCAGCTGGAAGGAGACGCACCTTAAGACACGGCCTTTTGAACAAAGTTTGTCGGTGAAAATTTAACCTTCGCTTTATGTTCACCATCTTGCCTATATCTTTTTGTATCAATTTTTCTCTTAAGATACGCTGCAATCGGCGTAAAAATGCAGTGCCCTACACATCATTTAGTACAGAAAGGGAATGATGATGAAAAAAATAGTAAAAGCATTGAAGATAGTCAAAAAAAAAAACAATGCATTGAAGGCAGGTAGGTAAAAAAAAAGGCATTGAAGGCAGGTAGGTAAAAAAAAGGCATTGAAAGTAGGCTTAAAAACGGCAATAAAGGCAGGTAAAAAAGCAATGAAGGTAGGCAAAAAGGGCAATGAAGGGAGGTAATAAAAAAAATAGTGGATTGTAAAGTTTGTGGTTTTTTGGAGTGAGTCAGAGACAGAGGCTAGAACTTGGTTCATTTTTGAGAATTGTTTTTTTTATTTTTATTTATTTTGTTTATTCAGAAAAACAACAGCAATACAAAAAAATATATACAACATTATAAAAAAAAACATAAAATAAAGCCAAATAAGTTTTCCAGATAAATACAATCATAAAAATCCAGTTCAGTTAGATAATAATATATGTAGAAGTGCATGTGTGTGAGGGTGGGTTTATGAACTTTTTCTTTCTGTAGTCCAATAGCATACCTGCGTGGTGAGGAGAAAGTGCATGAGCCCCCTCTGCATGGCGGGCGTGCCGGCGCGGGGGGCGGAGCTCTCCTCGGTGAGGACAGTGCACAGGTCCGACACGGGGGCCCATCCCTCCGTACCATTCAGGTAACTGCAAAAAAATGTAATAAAGTATGCGTCGCGGGTCGGATTCGAGACGTACGGTTCAGGGTGCGGTGCGGTACCTGGAGAAGTGGTCCAGCAGGGGGGCAAGGCAGGGGGCGTCCCTGCGGCAGGCCAGGGGCAGGCAGCGCAGCAGGCGCGGCCACAGGCGCCCGAGGGCCGTGCGCCAGCGCTCCACGGGGGTGGTGCACGCCAGTATCCTCGACACCAGCAACTGCGCAACGCAAACAAATACTGAATCGAAGAATGGTTACCTATAATGACAGTTTTGGTGACATCGACATATTACACTGTAAATTCTCGATTATGAACGCTATTGTCATCTGTATTTATCGAGACGGTATACTTAACTTCTATACTATCTCTATCTACCGCGGTATGTTCTACCTACTTGTCATATCCACATCATATGATCGAAACTAGCCAATGGAACGACCGCTAACAATTAGTTCGCGTTCCTTACGTCATTAGCATTTCAAATACTACTCATTTATATTTTAAATATAAGATAGAAAGTGCCCACTTCAAAGCGATTATAAACTCCAATTAATCCCAATTAAAGCAAAAAATGCTCGCTTGAACATGAGTTTTGTATGACTTTTGGAAATCACCTAGACGGTACACTTTACGATCGTCTGTATGTATCCACCGATCGACGCCTCGATACATACACTCGGAAAGATAGTAAAAACAGATGGAAAAATATAATAACTAAATTATTTTTTTAGAGTAGTAACTTTCTAACGCCTAGATACTCTGATTTGTTAATAGGACGGAACCTAGCGACATTATTTTCACATCTAGGCGTTCGTTTTATTAAAGTGACAGTTATGTCGGAATTTAATTCGACTTCAAAACTTAGTTATTTCTCTCATATTTTTAATAAGCATTTAAGAAAAAAAATTCCAACCTCAAAACGATTAAAAATTTTAATAAATCATAATTGAAAGAAAAATTGCTCCGTGGAACAAAATTTTTGACACTTTTAATGCGTAGATAAACGTATCGAGGTTCTAGACCCGTCGGTATAAAACGATGTACTTCCATCAAAACTTGATGGTGGGGGTATCGGTACTATACCTTTGTAGTCGGTCGGGAGACTTTCATCTTCAACTATGACGTCATACTGAACCTATGTCATTTTAGAGTGTAAATATGTGTACCGTGACGTACGCTTCCCCTTGTTTCATATCGATGTACCTACCCAAAACTTGAAGGTGGGGGATCGTCAGTCGCGTGCACAGAGTTTTTAACTAGGGCAGGCAGTATAATGTAACATTTAATTATTTTTTTTGTATCAATTTTAATTTAGGAGTGCATCTTCCTTTGCTAATAATCAGTTTTTTATCCATAAACGATAGCCGAGAAAACGCGTTGTTTCTTAAAACGATTAAACACACATTTCCGTCACTATCACAAGTTTTACAAAACTCCATTTCAATTTTTTCATCAACAAAACAAATATGGACTTTATTCTCGAATGTAAAAGAAGAAATCCGTTTGAGGTTATTTATCTGACATTGTTTTGAATCGTCTTTTATTAAATAATAATTGAAAAAATCGCTAGATGTCAGTAACGTGTTCGTTTTTTAGTTCAAATAAGCACTGCCTATGAACCAACTCATGCACGCGTAAATACAACTGAAAAATAACCCACACGTATACAAGAACCAATGCGTGAAGAAAATAGGCGTTTTTAGTTCGTGCCTCTGCCGTTAGCGGCGTGCCGATCGGAACGATACACGACATGGCGCATTTTTCAAATTTTACAAATAGTAACTTGCTTTTTAGTTATTGTTTTAATAAAATTCTAGTAGGGTAGGCACTGCTTATGTGCCTATATGGAACGCACGCCACTGGGGATCGTAGTATATCTTTTTAATCGCTAGAGGAAATTTATCTTCAACTATACCACCAAAGTGAAGGTATGACGTCTTTATCTTCCCATCATAATCGAGGCACTGGTACGGGCACCTTGGAAAATAGTTTTAGTAGTTAGGAACACGAATCTCTTCGCAACAATAAAGGTTTCAGCTCTAAAATCAACAGATGGAAGAATTGAAGAAATATGGATGTTTGAACACAGGCAAAATGGTGAATCGACTCACAGTGCGTAAAAGTGGCCACTTACACCAGCCTAAAGTAAATGCCTAGACTTCCGTATTCCCTTCTCGAAAATGTTTTCCCTCTCTTCATTCCTTACCTTTCCCTTGCGGACGGTGAGGAAGGACGCGAGGCGGTCCTCGTGCAGCAGCTTGGCCAGCAGCACGGCCAGCAGCTCCGCCCGGTTGGGGGCGGGGGCGGGCGGGGGCGCCGGAGTCCCCTCCCCCGCGCCCTCCGGCTTCTCCTCGCCCTGCAGCAGGCGCTGCTTCTCCTCCCGCTCCTGCTCGCGAGAAAATAAAATTGTAGGGGTCTTTTCCAAACTCAGTTACTACGAGGAAGATGGGGCTGACTCAATTTGCTCGTTATTGAAATTATAATAAACGCTTAGAAACATAGGCACTATTTTCTGAATTTAAAATGCAGATACAGTAAAAGCCGACAGAACCGAAGGGCATGTATGACAAGATATATTAATGTGGAAGAAGCTAGGAATGTATGCCAGGATAGATGTGTGTGGCGGTCCATTCTCTCTGCCTACCCCTACGGGAAATGGCATGATGGTAGTAGAATTAGTAGAGTAGTAAAACCCCCTTTTTGCGTTTTTCAAAGAAGCAGTAAAAAAAAGTGTTGAATGTTCTTCATCTCTGTTGTAATATGTTAATATAAACAGCTCCCCAGGGAGTTGAATCCAGTCCTTGTCTACAAAAATTTGGACAAACTCAAAATATTGTTAATAACATTATTATTTTTTTAATAATATTATTTATGTATTTTATTTGTATTTTTAATCTTGAAACAGGGCGCACACAAACATGTTCTAATGTGAGCTCGAATAATAACTAAAACAACAAAACAAAACAAACCATCACGCCGTTTCTCCGTAAGGGTAGGCAGAGAGGATAGAACGCCACAACACTCTATCTTTGCATACAGATCTCGCTTCCTCTACATTCATACATCTTCTCATTTACGCGCGCCGATTATTCCTACTTTTGACATGTCCATCTTTAAATATTTGTTGGATTTTGTCATGCCACGTCTTTCTCGGCCTTTCTCTGTTTCTGCATCCATTAACATTCGCATTGTAAATATTCTTAGCCGTTCTCTCGCTGTCCATTCGTTCTACATGTCCAAACCAGCGCAGAGCTCCTTTCTTGATTTTGTCGATAATGCTTGTCTCAGCCTTACATAATGTACGGATCTCAACATTTGTGCGTCTATCGTACATAGTTTTACCGCACATTCGCCTGAGAGATCGCATTTCGACAGCATTCAGCCTACTTTCATCGCTGTTTTTCCAAGTCCATACTTCGCTCCCTTACATCAGGGATCGGACCAGGACTCCGTTGTGAACTGCCAATTTTGCCTCTTGTGACAAGCATTTATTTGCCAAGGATATTCGAATAATAACAATGTACATATATTTCCTTATTAAGCAATTTAACTCATATTTCTTAACCTACCATGCGAATTCCACTGCGGATTGTCCGAAAAATACGGTAATTCATGATAAGCGTTTATATTATGAACTAGCCAGGGGTACGGGATCCACCTACCTTCAGCACCAGGGCGTTGGCGATGGCCAGCGGCTCCGACAGGTCCTCCACCAGCAGCAGGTGGCGGTACAGGGCCTCGATGGCCAGCAGGGTCTGGCGGCCCTGGCGGGGGGACCCCCGGCGGCGGGGCCCCCCGAGGACTCGGAGACCACCTCCATGTCCATGATCTTCCGCGGCGCCGTCACCGAGCCACACTGGAGACACGATTCACCATTACTGATATGTCAATGATGTTTTGAGTAAAAGGTAGCGAAAAACATTAAGCTGTTATTTGCCAAAACAGCTAGGAAAAAAAAAAAAAAAAAAACAGTTAAACAGTAATATTTATTTTCGGAAAAAGCTGTAACAGTCTCATGAGAAAATTAAACTGTTACTGTGAAGAAAACTTAACGAATGTGTCAAATAAAACAGTTTAAAAAAAAAAACATTTTTAAAGTGCCCACAGTGAAATTTATTTTATTTATTTAATTTTACAATACGCCCAAGGGGCATTTACAAAAAATATACAGTTAAGTACAAACATAGTGCGTAAAAATTTAAAAGATAAACAATGCTTTTTTGTATACATTTAGAAACAATAAGAAGCATACTGCCATGCAAAATTAAAAGTGAAACTTTACATAGTAAAAAGAAAAAAATAATTTTATATGGATATAATAAAAGTAATTGAATTAAAAAGCAAATTGTAAATAACTTGTAAAGAATTCAAACAAAAAAATAAATACATTTTCCATATACTTACAAGTATAAAAAAAATGGTATCAACAAATTATTGTTAAAAACAAATAATGAAAATTAGTTAACAGTAAGTATATAATTGAAATAATGTTAAATTGTTTCTTAATTAACTTTTTTGAAATCTGTTCCAGCAGTTGCTTGTACCAGATTTTTGGCCCACGCTGCTATTTATTCATTATATATACGGCCTAAGGCAATTACAACAGTTACATGAAGAAACATAAATGCAAGAAACTGAACAAAAATAACATAAAACTATTTAGCAAAGACAAACAAGGGCCAAAACAATAATTGTATACAATATATTCATAAAAACGAGCTAAACCATGCCAATCCAACTTCATCCCACACTGTTTAGTCGCGAAGAGATCTACGAAAAGCCGGAAGATCTATCCCAAAGAATTCCAAGTCGTGTGATGAATTGACTAATCTACACATTCTGGACATTGGGGCATAAAAACCAAAGTTGCTCTTAGAAGATTTTATAAATAGCAGATTTTAACTTCTGGTGACACGGTTGGGAACATGAAAAGAAATTGATTGCAACAGAGATGGGACATCACTTACAGCATTAAATATTTTGAAAATGCATATAAGGTCCATCTCAGTTCTACGTCTCTCTCCAATGAAGACAGATTAAGAGATTGCTGTTTCAAAATAGGAATTATTACCCCTTTGTAATCCGAGCAACCATGCCACTTTTCTTAGAAAACGGTGTTGGACAGACTATAAACAGTTATTTAACAGTTCCACAAAACAGTTAAAATTGAAACAGTAACTTCATTAAAATAACCGAAACGCCTATCTTTATTTTGAGTATGTCCAAATCATTGTAGACAGGCTAGATTTCACTCCCCATGGAGCGATTAAGATTTAACTTAAAAATAGCCAGGTCGATGTGACGTGGCTAGTGTCGCAGACTCATGAATCGGGGGTCCGAGGTTCACACCCCGCTCTACCACAACTTGGTTTCCATTTTCTAATAGTGAGTTATTTACAACTCGTTGAAAATGACCCCCAAAATTGAAATATTTGGGTACATCATAAGGACACAATTAAAAGCGTCTCCATCTCTGTTGTAATATGTTAATTTTTATAGCTCCCTAAGGGGTGAAAGTCTTTATCTTAAAACATTTGGACAAACTCAAAATATTGTCAAACTGGTCCAAGGAGAATAAAAATTAAAAATGTTTTCTGGCGTTGCCTAGTAGGTGAAATAATTCAGCCAAATGAGTCTCACTCACATCGATAAAGGCTCAGCTCTTTTACTTCACAAAAGTCAACGGACAGAAGGGATGAGGAAATATGGATGTTTAAACATAGGCAGAATGGTGAATGTTGCACGCGCCAATGACCGGTCATAAGCCCAGTAAATGAACGCCCAGACATCGATGAAACGGAACCTCGAAATGGGTTCGAGTAACGCTACTGTACCTGCAGTTTCCCTAGAGAGTTTTCAAACTGCGTGGGCACGTAGTGACGCGGGCCCTCGGAACTCGCGCACGCGTTGTCTGCCCCACTGCGCGGAGTGTTGCGTCTCTCCCGCTTGCCTTCCCCGGAATTCGCTGGAACAAAACAAAATTTTCAAATCTTGTACGGGAATGCGAAAATTGGGAACATGAAGTATGAAGTCAGAAAAAGCCAGCTAAACACATTCTAAAATGACAGAGATCCTAATAACTATCCATTCAATAGGTGCGTACATTTTCATGGTCACTGTTATCAATATGTATCTTTTTTTTGGGGTTTTCCCGTGTCAAGATTCAGATTTGTTCCGAAGTTTCAGCTACCATTGCAGGAGCCATCTTCAGAGTAAACGGTGTGTGATTTACACACATGTGACATGACACACGAGAATCCACTCATTTTATTTATTCAAGAATTAACTCATTTTCTGATTTGAGAATCCACTCATTTTCTGATTCGAGAACTGACTCATTTTCTGATCCCAGAATCCATTCATTACCGATTTGAGAATGCACTCATTTTCTGATTTGAGAATCCCTCAAGATTTTCTTATTTAAGTATTTAATCATTTTCTGATTTGAGAATCCACTAATTTTCTGATCCCAGAATCTTTTTATTACCGATTTGAGAATCCACTCATTTTCTGATTAGAGAACTGACTCATTTTCTGATTTGAGAACTGACTCATTTTCTGATCCCAGAATCCATTCATTTTCTGATTTGAGAATCCACTCAATATCTGATTCAACTGATGAGTGTTATGTGACAAAAACAAAAAGCAGAAATATCTATGGTTTAAGTTTTGAACACCAGTACAATTGTTGTTAAAATAACACCTTCATCAGCTCTCAAAATCGGCTTCCTGCTCCTTTTTGATTGTGTAGTCAGCTTTACGTGTGAAAAGGCTGTACATAAAATCGTCATTTTTCAGTACATTTAAAAAAAAATGCGACATAACGCCCCCATCCCACTCGTGTCTCCAATTCAAGAATCCATTAAGATTTTCTGATTCAAGTATTCAATTGTTTTGAGAATCAACACATTTTATAATTCGAGAATCGACTTATTTTCTGATTCGAGAACCAACTCATTTTTGGATTCAGAATCAGCATGCCTTCAGCGCAACATGTTTTTGAGCGCAATGCCTATTGTGACGCCCATAGACATATTTTTTCATTTTTAAATCCTTGTAATATGTCCATTGCTGCTAGTAAAAAATAATATAATGAATTACCGTTGTATCTTTCATATATGTTGTTGAGGTTCTGTTGGCTAAAGGGGTGGTTCTGCTGGTTGGCCTTGTGGGCTTCCTTCATCTCTTGCTGCTTCTCTTTCTTGGCTTGTCTATCCAGGAACACCTGCAAGGCATGTCGATTCATTGAAATTTACATCCCCAAGAAAGATTGCATGAATTCATTTATTAAACACCGAGTTGGACCCAGCAGCAAAAGCACAAAGGTCATTGATAAGAAGCATCCGCCTTACAGATATCATAGTGATATTAATTAAAGGAATAAGCAGTGCTTGATATCAAACAGCAACATTTTACCAAAGGTAGTGGTGGTCTCTCACACTAACAGAGATACACGCCCGTTAATTTCTTTTCACTATGAGACTCGCAGTTCTCAGACATGATGATGATGAGTGAATGAGTAAGAAAACTGTAGGGAAGTGGAGGAAAAGGGGAAATTAAAAAGTATGTATTATCAAAATGTAAGGGTTTTGCATACCGTGCAGTAGTGATCATTCATGTGGGCATTGCCCTATGCACCACTGGATGCAGATAGGGACATGATGATAATGATGTGTGCATGAATAAGAAAACAGTAGGGGAGTGGAGGAAACGGGTAAATGAAAAAAGTATATTATCAAAACGTAAGGGGTTTGCATACCGTGTAGTAGTAATCGTCCATGTAGGGTGTCCCGGTATTAAGCTGCATCAACTGGATGTTGAGTAGCCATTGTTTCTCCCTCTGCGACATTAGCCCGCCGTATTGGTCCCCGTCGCCTCTCCTCTGCGCCGACTGTACACACAAACAGTGTTGTAAAGCACAAACAAAATCGCCCACTGGGCACGCGCTCACCCGCCCCGCGAGCCTTTTAAAATCTAAAACTGAAATGTGGTCCCGTGGCTGCATCGCAAACTCACGGCTCAGAGGTCCGAGATTCATAACATGATTACAACTTGTTCAAAATGGCCCTCAAAATTTAAATATTTCATTAATCATAAGAAAATATTTTTGTTTAAACCAACTGGTGCAAGAAGAATATAAATAGAAAAATATTTTCAGGCGCCACTAGTATGTAGGCAAAATAATTCGGTCTAATGAATCTCACCCACATCAATAAAGGTTTCAGCACTAACTTTACAAAAATCAACAGATGGAAGAATTCAAGAAATATGGATGTTTAAAGATAGGCAAAGGGCAGATAAACATTATACATATAAGTACAAGTGTAATTATTACAATGGAATTTCATCAAGAATTTAGTGACCGACCGAAGTTTCGGTTTTGGTCAGGTTCGGCTAATAAAACAAGTTTCGGCTAATAAAACAAGTTTCGTCTAGTAAAACAAGGTTCGGCTAATAAAACAAGTTTCAACTAATAAAACAAGTTTCGGCTAATAAAACAAGTTTCGGCTAATAAAACAAGTTTCGGCTATAGCACAAGTTTTGGCTAATAAAACCATTTTCGGTCGCGGTTTCGGTTCCGGCCAAAAATTAGCCGAAACTTCGGCTCAGCCGAAACCAGCAGTCGGAATGTGTTCTTGTATTGCCATTGTATAACAAAAAAGGCTCGGCTGGAAATCTTGTTTCGGTCGGTCACTACAAGAATTGTAAATAAATTATATAAACCAAAGAAAATTATGAATGTTACGCAGTGTGTAGTGGCCACAAAAAAAAAAAAAAAAGCCCAGTAACTGCCCAGATTTCCATATTTCCTCTTCTAAAATGTTCTCCGTTTTTCAAGGGCCACGCTTTGCTGTTTCATAAAGCCTTGGATTTGCCGAGTGCGAGTTTGAACCCGGGACCTCGAGACGGCGACATTACCACGGAACCGCGACCCAGTTTTAAAAATAAGTTTTACCTACCTGATTGTTCCCCATAAACTCGTCCAAGGTCTTCGTCCGTCTGAACTTTTGAAGGCTTAAAAGCGGATGCGTTTCTTGTATAATTTGCATAACTTCTTCCTGGGAGAACACCCTTTCGGTACCGTTCACCTTTTTCGGTTGGTTATTGGCTTGAACATTGTTGTGATGCTTGAACCCAGCGGGCTGCGATTGGTTACTCCGCAAGTTCATCTGGTTTTGCAGCATGATGGCGGGATGCTGTTGGGAAGGCGCCATGTTATTCGGCAGCTTGTTCATCATCGGTTGGTTCATGTTCTCCATCTGCTGATTCATGTTCCCCATCGGTTGGTTCATATTACCCATCGGCTGATTCATGCCCCCCATCGGTTGGTTCATGTTCCCCATTTGGTGGTTCATATTCGCCATCGGTTGGTTCATGTTCCCCATTTGGTGGTTCATATTCACCATCGGTTGGTTCATGTTACCCATCG
Source organism: Micrasema longulum (assembly GCF_059751315.1). Taxonomy (NCBI): domain Eukaryota; kingdom Metazoa; phylum Arthropoda; class Insecta; order Trichoptera; family Brachycentridae; genus Micrasema; species Micrasema longulum. The sequence continues at coordinate 34,597 of NW_028279931.1, forward strand.
GTTGGTTCATATTCCCCATAGGCGGGTTCATATTCGTCATCGGTTGATTCATGTTCCCCATTTGGTGGTTCATGTTCCCCATTTGATGGTTCATGTTCATGTGGTGGATGTTGTTTTGCTGCTGCTGCTGCTCTATGGCTTGCAGGTTTGTCATGGTGTGCGGAGGTCTTTGTAGCAATCCCGGAGGCATTTTGTTAGGCGGCAATTGCTGGAACATTCCAAAATATATCATTAGCATTTAATAAAAATATATCACAATAGAGATAATATCGTAGTCTTATAATATTTGAATACAACAAAAGGGCCGTTTACATATGACCAGTACAATTTATTATAATAAAATAAATATAACGGTATATTCGTGCCAGAGTGTTTCAATACTTTCTCGGGTGTCCCGCAAGGCTCTAATCTGGGTCCATTGTTGTTTTCTATTTTCATTAATAATATTAATGTTTATTTTGTAGAACGCCATATTTAAACTTATAATATAACTTTAACATATTACAACAGAGATGAAGAACATTTTAAAGAAGGCAATAAAGAAATCTAGGCATCTACAGGGCTTATGACCTGTCATTGGCTGGTTTAAGTTGCCACTTTACACACTGTGTAACATTCACCATTCTGCCTATATTTGAACATCTATATTACTTCAATTCTTTCATCTGTTGATGTTTGTGAAGTTAAAGGATCTGGGCGTTAGATTTGCGAGCACCCTGACATTTCACGATGGCATAGGGCATCAGTGTTAAATCATTGAAGATGTTAATGTCAACTAATTATTTAAAAAATAGCACTCTTTGAAGAATACAGATTACCTATAATGACAGTTTTATTGACATTGACATATCACATTGTAAATACCATATTTTTATCAGATCTGTTAAAGACAATTTTAATTTATCTCCTGCTTGACTTTTAACTTTTAATTTTATCTTTCAATTTTGACTTTTTAATTTTAATTCTTAATTTTATCTTTTAATTTTAACTTGGTAATTTTAATTTTAATTCTTAATTTTAACTTTTAATTTAAACTTTTAACTTTAATTTAAACTTTTAATTTTAATTTAAACTTTTAACTTGAATTTAAATTTAAACTTATAATTTTATTTTAACTTTTTATTTAAACCTTTAACTTTAATCTAAATTTAAACTTTTAATTTTAACTTTTACTTTTGATTTTAACTTTTGATTTCAACTCTTAATTTATACTTATTTATATGTACATATACTACCTGCATCTAATAAATTATTGTTGGTTGTGAATTTTTACAAAGAAATTTAAATGTTCATGGAAGCAGATAGAGAGGGAGCTATACAATGTCTTCTCCCTTTTATGTACTTTTTATTTAATTAAATTATTATCCCCTCTCCTCCTGCATTCATAATTAGTGGGAAATCTGTAATTGGTCTTACTTTTCTAAATTGTTCTTTTGTACGTTGTTAATAAAGACTGTATGATTTCCTTAATAAATAAATAAATGTTATGATTCTTTCTGCATTATGCCAGGGTTTTCGAAAATGCCCGCGCACTGAGAACTCTTCACAACTCCTCGGTGCGAAGTAGACTCGAGAGTGGCTCGATGATTTGGGGGCCACATGAACTGAAGTGCTCTCTTATGATACTTTACCTACAACATAATTTCTTATCCCGCAAAATCAACAACTCTATCAAATAATTCCACCAAATAAATCGCCACCCCAAAGTGGCCGCTTCGAAACAAATGAATATGTGTATATGAGTGTCCTTACATTGAAATTCCCAAAGGGGTGCATCGGGGGCGGGGGCCCCGCCAGGAAGGGGGGCCGGTGGCCCATCATGGGGGGAGGCATCATGTTTGTAGGAAATCGGTTCTGCAACAATACAAAAAAACAACCCTTTTTAATCATTGAAATTCATCATCCATTACATCCCCGTACAGCAGTGAACTGGTTTTATTAACAATGTTTGAGTATGTCCAAATGCTTGCAGACTGGCTGGACTTCCTCCCTAGGGAGTTATTCATATTTAAATTTATTTCAACAGAGAGAAAAAACATTTTTGAGTATCTCACCAGCTCATTTACTTCACTAAAGTCAACAGATGGAAGAGTTGAGGAAATGTGGATGTTCAAACATGAGCAGAATGGTGAATGTTACACAGTGAGTAAAGTGGCCACTTAAACCAGCCAATGACAGGTCATGAGATCTGTAAATCCCTAGACTTCCATATTCCCTTTTCAAAAATGTTTTCCCTCTCTGTTGAAATAAATTTAAATATGAATAACTCCCTAGGGAGGAAATCCAGCCAGTCTGCAAGCATTTGGACATACTCAACATTGTTGAATTAACTACCCGGTAAAAGAAGAAGTATAAAAATTGGAAAATTGTTTTCAGGCGTTGCCTAGTAGGTGATTTGGTTCAGCTCTTTTACTTCACAAAAGTCAACAGATGGAAGAGTTGAGGAAATGTGGATGTTCAAACATGGGCAGAATGGTGAATGTTACGAAGTGTGTAAAGTGGCCACTTAAACCAGCCGACGACAGGTCATAAGCCCTGTAAATGCCTAGACTTCCATATCCCTTCTCAAAAATGTTTTCCCTCTCTGTTGAAATAAATTTAAATATGGTTTTATTAACCCCGTCCTCCCGGCGATGTGTAGCCAGTACGCATTGAATCTAATCGAAAACATTTCAGCAATCTCTATAGCTGTGTAGAATATGACCGGACGTTCCTAATAATTCCGTCACGAGTAATGAAATAAATATACCTGAAAAAAGGGCATCAACATGGGCATGTTGGCGTGCTGCTGCTGCTGCATCGGCGGGTGCTGCATCATGGGCGGCTGCTGGCCGGGCGGCGGGCCGTGCTGGCCGGGCGGCGGGCCGTGCTGGCCGGGCGGCGGCTTGTGCTGCCCGGGCGGCGGCTTGTGCTGCCCGGGCGGCGGCTTGTGCTGGCCGGGCGACAGCTTCTGCTGCGCGTGCTGCAGCTTCTGCAGCTGCGGCGGCACCAGCATGCTCTGCTGCTGCCTCATCATGTTCCTCTCCAGCTCCTCCACGGACAGGGCGTTCTTCATCCATGCCGGCGTGGGAGGGGCCTGTGAAGAAAGATTGTTTATGAATACGGTACCTCGATTGCACATCTCGGTCCTTGTATGCAGGAAGACAAGATGGTCGGTCTCACGCTTCTGATTCAGTCCAGGGGGTCGTCAGTCCAACGTCGTTAATAATTAGGTTTATTTTAGTTTTTTTAGTTTTAAAGCTGATTTTATATATTAATGTTGATTTATGTGTCAAGCATTGTATTAAAAAAAATAATTAACACGCCAGATACGAATGATTTTTGGTGTGTCAATATAAATAACTCCTTTGAAGTTACTACAAAGTTATGTCGTCACTTTTTCTGACAAATGTAATTCTAATCAAGCTATATTTTAAGAACTATAAGTACCCTAATATAAATAGAAAATAACATGTTCAAACACAATGACGTTATACAAGAGTTAAATAATCTGCATTTGATTTTGACCGCGTATAGACTCGAGTTCCAGACAACACGCAGTGTGTTAAAAGTTGCTCCGGCAATTCCTACAATTATTATTGATTCCTACAATTATTATTGCGCCCTTGAGGTGATTTTCACAAAAATGGCGCTATATAAATTATCCAAACATTATTATTATTATCACCCTCGCACAGAAACAGTAATAAATACCTGCGCTAGGTTGGGTAGAGCCGAGGGCTGCGTGGGACAGGGGCTGGTCGCCTCCGAGGAATACTCGTCATACTCCTCCAGCACCAGGTGAGACAGGAAGGCTTCTAAACAGAGTAAGGGGCCATTTTACAATCATTAAAATAACATAACACTGTGAAATTTTGTAAAAAGATCATTCAATAACAAATAACAGATGATTTAAAAAAGCCTTTCCATTTCCTGAGCAATAGGGTTGTTGATTGTCGGAATAAGCTGCCACAAGAACTGATCTCAATGTGTAGTCTCAATGGGCTCAAAAATGGACTAGATTTGTTTGGGAAAAGTTAAAATGCGCCAACAACAAAATTTTGTTTAAATAGATTTAAGCATATCAGTTTTAAGCTGCTCGCTTAAAATGAATATAATAATATTATTCAAAATGCTTTGAGCATGTTCAAACGTTTGAAGACAGGCTGGATTCTACTCCCAGGGAGTTATAAAGATCTAAATTTTTTATTGCAACAGCCAAAGAAAACATTTTTGAGGAGGGAAAAGGATTTTACATTTTGGATTTTAGTTCTCACCACTCGGGCTATTGAGGTTGACTCGTGGTCGGCGCAGTTGTGCCCCTACCTTCCGACTTTGCCTGTGACTGTTTGGGAGGGCGGCTTCTCACTTACGCCGGGAAACCGGACTGCGGCAGACGCGGGTGATGAACCAGCACACATGGTGGTAACGCTTGTTGCTTTTGAAATGTTCTTTTACAATAATAACGTACTAACAGAACTGAACTAGGCTGAAAATAGACCAACACTTAACCCATCTAAAACGGAACGACTATGGATGGCTTCAGCCAGACGGCACTACCCGATGTAAGGAGTACCGCTTTACCCACCGTTAAACTACTGGAAGTCTTCTATCATTCTGACCTCTCTCTTGACGCTCAAATTAGTAGAACGATAAGTTCATGCTTCTACCAGCTGAGACAGATTAAATGCATACGCAAAAATTTGCCGGTTGATGCCGCCCGTCAATTATTAAATACGTTTGTAGTGTCAAGAGTCGATTATTGTAATGGTATCTACGCAGGTCTACCAATGAACAAAATGACTCGCCTACAGTCTGTATTGAATGCTGCAGCGAGACTTATTTACGGAATCTCTAAGTTCAGTCATATCACTCCACTGCGGGAATTACACTGGCTACGTTTTCCACAGAGGGTGGAATACAGACTCTGTTGGCTTATGTTTAAGTCACTGCACAACTCTGCTCCGGAATATCTAAGGGAACTATGCACTCCAGATGAACTAGCTGACAGGCGTCTCACGGTTAGATCAGCTACGTCTACGCCGAGAGGAAAAGTTATTATACCTCTACGCAAACGCGCATTTGCGATCGCAGGCCCTATGGCATGGAATGCTCTCCCAGCAGAGATGCGAGGCTGTGAAAGTGAAGTGATGTTTCGGAAAAAACTTAAAACCCACTTGTTCTCTAAATCATTTGAATAAATCCGTAGCATGTGACAACAAAATAAATTGTTTTAATTAAATTACAAATTTAAAAGCTTCAATTAAATGTATTTATCTATAGAATACCGGTGTAAAGCGGCCTTGCGGTATTATATTACGAAAATGGCGCTATATAAGTTATCCATAATAATAATAATGCAGGTGAAATACATACCCAAATCCGATTGATGTTTGTCACTTTCAGTGAGCATAGACAATTCTTCATGCTGCTGTTCCCAGTCTCCTTCTTCGCCTGAAAAATAAAAGTGTTATCATTATTTTCAAAACAGCATTTCCAGTTTGTCCTAATTTTTGTAGAGGACTGGATTTCACCAATCCACTTACTAGGCAACGCCTGAAAACAATTCTCCAATTTGTATGCTTCTTCTTTTACCACTTAGTTGATTTGACAATGTTTTCAATTGATTTTATTTAATTTCAATTTTTTCAATTTTATTTATTTATTCATATGTATGTACATTACAAAATGGAATATCTTAATTCATACATATGGAAATAATTCAAATAATTAGGTAAAATTAGGTATATATTTTTAAAAAACACATTAGTATACATAATATCCAAAGAATAATATGCATTATTGACAGAATCAAGAAAGGGGTGCTGCGTTGGTTTGGACATGTAGAGCGAATGGACAGCGAAAGAACGGCTAAAAGGATCTACGATGCAAATGTTGATGGATGCAGAAAACGAGGAAGACCGAGAAAGACATGGCACGATCGAGTCCATCAAATACTTGAAGATGGACATGTCAAAAGTAGGAATAATCGGCGTGCGTGCATAAGATGTATGAATGTAGAGGAAGCGAGGTCTGTATGCCAAGATAGAGTGTTATGGCGTTCTATCCTCTCTGCCTACCCCTACGGGGAAACGGCGTGATGGTTTGTTGTTGTTGTTGTTGTAATATGTTAAAAAAGTAAGAGAATCTTGTAACGAAAAACTATCTCAGAGACGTGAAAAATGACAATGTTCAAAGTGATATTGTTCAACATAGAGATAGCCCTTCCAACAGGCACAACCATTGGCAGGTCGGTCCTGTATATTGGAATGTGAAACAGTCTATGCTGACGCTGCCTAAGGTAATTATCCGGAACATAAAAGCTAATGCTCCGCATAATTTCAGGGTTGTCAATAATACCGCGCAACAATCGAAAGAAGTGCGTTGTTAAATACACATTCCTTCTAGTCTTCAGACTGCTGTAACCGAGCATACCCTGGAGGAACTCGGTGGGATAAAGCCATGGATAATATCCGCACTCCCTCGTGTAGAGAAACCGAAGAAATTTCTTCTGAACCTTCTCCACCATAAGAGAGTACTTCAACTCACAAATGTCCAAATGTCAATATCATGTCCAAATGTTTGCAGACAGACTGCATTCCCTTCCTAGGGAGTCATTCAGATCTAGGTTCAGCCGGATGAATCTCACCCGCATGATAAAGGTTTCAGCTCTTTTACTTCACAAAAGTCGACAGATGGAAGAGTTGAGGAAATGTGGATGTTTAAACATGCAGTCTCGTTAGCAGCACTGTTTTTGACAACCTGTCAAAGTTTGACGGCCATCGGATGTTCAGTATTCTGTCAGCGTCTGTTTGAGTGAGACGGAAAATTGTTGTTTGGCGATTTTTACAATGGATAAAAAATTGGAATTAACTTCACTAAAATCAACAGTTGGAAGAATTGAAGGAGTATAGATGTTCAGACATAGGCAGAATTGAATGTTACGCAGAGTGTAAAGTGGCCACTTAAAGACAGGTCATAAGCCATGTAAATGCCTAGACTTCCATATTTTCTTCTCAAAAATGTTTCCCTCTCTGTTGCAACAAATTTAGATCTGAATAACTAACTAGGGAGGAAATCAGCCTGTCTGCAAACATTTGGACATACTCAAAACATTGTTGAAGAAAATATAGATACGTAAAGTCAGCAGAAAATAAAGAAATAACAAAGGAAAATCAAACAAGAAATTTTAACATAGGTACGCAGCTAATTAACAGTAAATAAAGAGTTTTAATTTAAAAAGTATTGAAATAACAGAGGCCATGTATATCCAAGTCAAATACACATTCCCTCTGGTCTCTTAAACTGTTGTAGCCGAGTGTACCCTGGAGAAACTCGGTCGGGTAGAGCCGAGGATAATACCCGCACTCCATCTCATACTCTATCACGTAGGATATCTCAGAAACTTCTTTTAGATTTTGTCTATCATAACAGCCTCCAAATCGTCGAGCCACTCTCGAGTCTACTTCGCACCGAGGAGTTGTAAAGAGTTCTCAGTACGCGGGTATTTTCGAAAACCCCGGCAGCACACAGAACAAATCCTAACATCTTCAATGCATTACCACTGATTGTCTCTATGTATTCATGAAATGTCAGGGTGCTCACAAATCTAACGCCCAGATCCTTAACATTCTATGTTCGTAGCAGATTCTGGTCAATCATTTTGTAGCGATAAAATAGAGTTCAAATAAAATTAAAATATTATCTGTAATTATAAACGTGTCATCTTTTGTTTAATATAACACGACGTTACAGCGCGGTCTTAGAGGGATTTTTTAGCACAGTCTTCGAGGAGTTGAAATGCGCACAATTTGAGGTTATGTACGCAACAAATAAACGTCGTATTTTGATGGGAATTTGATTATGTATTTACCTGATCCGCCAAAAGTCTCGTCATTGAGCGCATCGTACTCGTCTTCGGAGCCTTCCCTTCCTCCACCGTCGTCCCTTTCACTTACATTCTGCAAAAAGCGTAAAGAAATAATAGAACCAAACCTCTCGAGGAAAGCGTGAAAACACACGGTAGCCGCGAGCATTTTACTGATGTTCCAACGGCACGATCCGAACACAACGTTTATACAAGTAATGCGAAGGGAATCGGGTGAAAACTTGGGGTTTTACCACCCCGCAAGATAAAAACATTTCAACCGATTTTTCAAAAACAACGAACACCAAACACTGCTCAAAACTCCTCCATTTAAACGACAAAATAACTTTTTAAAGTGACGTAAATTCGTCGATCCGTTTGCAAACAAGTCAGTGTGGTCGCGCGTGCGGCGTCTGGAGCTTTTCGTGATTATTTATTGTCAAAATGGCATGGTCGTTATTTTCTAGCACGGCAGAATTCGCGGCCGTTGACACCTGAAATTGTACAAATGCGCCGAAAATTGTGCAAAATCCGACGGATTGAGCAAACTCACCGATAAAGACGTGTCGAAACCGAAAAAAGAATCTGCCATTTGATATTCTCTGAATTTCTAAATAAAATTGACATGACTCGTCATGCCAGGAGCCAGGACATATGTTACAATGGCGGACATCAGCTTAGTTCGAATTTTTACCGCTGCTGAACAATTTATCAATGGCTAATTTTTATTCAAATCTTGCCACACGAAATTGACCCTTTAGCTAAGAAATCGTAGGGAATTTCTAACTATTTTTGAATAAGCTATATTTTTAAGGGTTCACTGGAATGCTTACACTCTCAAAAAAACATTAGATTAAGTATCTACTCAGTTTGACAGATGAAAAGGGGTAAATTTCAAAATGAACAATGTCATCCCGGGTTCCAGGGTTTATTTACATATTTACCTATCAAAATTATAATACTGACGACATCAATTATTCAACAATAAACTTTGTACTTTATAAATTTTTTCACTCTTCAGGCTGGTTCAGACTACGAGACTTTGGAATGATTTATTATAATATGTGAAAAAACAACCTTTCAACCATGTTCAGGTCAAAGGCTTCAAACTGCAATTCTGGAAAAGGCATTTATTATTTCAAATTAATTAAATATGTCTTATGCACATTCCAGAAAAAGAATTTTAGTCAATAGACAGTTCAAATCCTTCTGCTATTGGTATGTTTTTTTGGGTGATACCGTATGTGTTGAATTTGTTCCGACGTTTCAGCTATCATTGCAGGAGCCATCTTCAGGGTAAACTGAGTGTTTGTTTAGTTACCAATTATTTGTACCGAGTCGCCGTCGGCAGTAGGCACATTTCTATTAATTTTTGTAGTATGTAGTGTTGGGAACCATGTTGAGTTTAATTTAAGCCCGTCGTCTTTGTTTATGTTATTTGGATGTCCGTGTATTTCAATTGCCTCTATTATTATTCGTAATTACTAGGTTTATGTCAAATATTCGGTTCGAAGGTGAAAAAATGTCCGGTGTCTATAAAGTGTTCCGTTATTGCAGATTTGTCAGGGTGCCCAAGTTTACACGCTCTTTTGTGTTCCTTTTATGTTTTTATTTGCTGTGCGACCTGTTTATCATATGTACCCTTTATCACGTCAGAACAAATCCAACACACACGGTATCATCCAAAAAAGATAACAGTAATATTGATAACAGTGACCTTGAAAACCTTCGCACATATTCTTCCGCTATTGGTTTAAAATACATTTAAAATAATGAAACAGCTTTTTCTTGTGTTTTCTAGAAACATCTTACATAATGTGTCTACCTTTCTTTAAACCTTGCGTAGTTCATATGAAGACAGGACAATATTATCATGTCTTAGCTACAGACCTATTGTCCTAGCGGGAAATTTGGAGGACAGGACAACGGACTAAGACGGACCACGTTGCAATGTATCTATTTTCGTTCATGTTTAAAAAAATCTGTAGCTTTACTGAACACATAAGAAAAATATTTTAATGTTTCTCCTCTGCATTAGTAAAATTTGGGATGGATTACCCTCGACGATTTTCTTTTTTTTCACCACAACAGGCCAGGAGGCCCAATTACAGCAAAGATCACCCAGGCTTGAGAAAATTCACATTTAATTGTCTTATTTCCAGAAATCAAACCCGGAACCTTCCGCGCATGGGTCGAGCATCTTGAACACCACACCACGGAGGCCGCTGTTATTATTAGTCAGTTATTATATTTATTGTACATTATTATTGGAAAAAATGGTTTAGCAACAATAAAATCACCAAGTAGATTATACAAAAGATTTATTTCACACTGAATTATAGTTCTTTTCAATATTTTTTTCTATTGGTTGGCTTTTATCAATAAATTTTATTTGTTTTAATAACATTTTTACCGTATCAAACTTCCAATTGACCAATTTAGTACAATTTCTTATCAAGTTGAAACAATACCATTATGTTTTTGAAACTGTGTTTTCTGATTTTTTTACTGAGAGGTAAATAAAATATATTTGAATATTTTGTTTTCCTAAAAGGTGATGTCATATTTTTTATTTAAGAAGGCCAAGAGAGCAATTTATTTATAAATTATTTGCATATAAGGGTAGGCAGAGATAATGGACCGCCACATATGTCTATCCTGGCATACATACATTTTGTCATACACGCCTTTCAGTTCTGTCTGCTTTTGACATGACCAGACTTAAGATTTTGGTTTATCTGATCATGCCACGTCTTCCTTCGTCGTCCTCGTCTCACATTACCGTTAATTTTCGCTATATTGACTTGTTTTACCATTCTTTCGTCGTCTATTCGTTCTACATGACCAAACCATCTCAGAGACCCTTTCTTAATCTTATCAATTATACTTGACTCAGATTTACACTCTCGTCTGATTTCATCATTTGTAGCCCTGTCATACATTGATTTCCCACACATTTCATCCTTCCTCTGCCAGTTCCGTGTTTCACTTCCATACATAAGTTTTGGGGCTAAAACCCCGTTGTGCACTGCCAGTTTAGCTTTGATTGACATAATTTTATTAGCAATTACTGTGCTTAGTGCGCCGTTCATTTTGTTGCCCGCATTCACTTTCCTTTCAACATCTTTTTCTACTCTCCTATCTCTTGAAAACATGCTTCCCAGATACACAAATTACAAGTAGTTTTATAATGTCTAATGATGAAATGTCAAATGTCCACTCTCTACTTTCGCAAAAAGATTCATAATAATGGGATGAAATTTATAAAATGTTAGTGAAATTGTTAATTATTTTAAAGAGATAGATAAAGTCTGCACAACTCTGCTCTGGAATATCTAAGGGAACTATGCATTCCAGATGAACTAGCTGACAGGCGTCTCACGCTTAGATCAGCTACGTCTACGGCGAGAGGAAAAGTTATTATACCTCTACGCAAACAGCGCACTAAATTTAGTGAACGCGCATTTGCGGTCACAGGCCCTATGGCATGGAATGCTCTACCAGCGGAGGTGCGAGGCTGTGAAAGTGAAGTGATGTTTCGGAAAAAACTTAAAACCCACTTGTTCTCTAAATTATTTGAATAAATCCGTAGCATGTGACAACAAAATAAATTGTTTTGATTAAATTACAAATTTAAAAGCTTCAATTAAATTAATTTAACAATAGAATCACTATGTAAAGCGCCCTTGAGGTATTTTATTACGAAAATGGCGCTGTATAAGTTATCCATAATAATAATTATAAAGTCTGTCGTGTTTCTAGGCATTATAGACGTAAATCGAAGTCGGCGTTTTTTAATTCGTTCTCAAAGAGCAAATTGAAATACTCAATGCATAAACGTTAGAAACTAGCTTAAATATATCTTCTCTTCAAGACCGTCAAAATAAATCCGACCTTCTAGTCCTATTTAAAATTATCGATTCACTCCTTGATGCGCTTAAACTACTGAGCTCGATAAAATTAAATATCCCAACTAGAAACCTCAGACAAAACTTACTCTTTCATGCCGATAACTATAGAACTAAATATGATTTTCATTCCCCTATGCCCAGAATTCTCAGGTCAGCTAACAAACATACCAGTCTTGATTTCTTTGATAACAAGTTGTCTTCTTTCAAACGATCACTGAATCAAATTCAATTATAAACACCCCTCTCCCGCTTCCACTCCCACCGAGTCTACTCTCTATGTTACATTGTGTCTTTCTACTTTCCTTTATTAGCGTATATACAGGGTGTTTTTTAAACTCTGTCACATCCGAAACCACAGTGATCAGTATGGGCAAGAAGACATATTAGCGTATTAAAAAAAATATTTAGAAACAAGAAATTCTCTAAAAGTAAAATAATAAAAAAAAAACAAATGGTTGCTAACTTCTGCAAGGAAGCAGTGAGAGGAGCACGGCGCAGTATCAGACTCCCCCCTCCTCGATTCTCCTCTGCAGAAGTAAGCAACCATTTGCTTTTTTTAATATTTTATTTTTTTAAATTTTATTCGTTCTTAAAAAATAATTTAATGTGCCAATATGTCTTCTTGCTCCTGCTGATCATCGTGGTTTCGGATGTGACAGGGTTTAATGAACACCCTGTATAAATAAAAATTACGATATAAATTTATTTATCACATTTGAAGTTTTTTTTTCAGAATGCACACAAACATATGCTGAAAATGTTCCATCTTCAAAGAAAAGGTTAGTTTTTTTCTATTCCAATAAAAGAAATTGACGACATTTGAAGTATTTACCTATAGAAATATAGACTGATACCCGTATGCAGGGACAAAACTTAAGGTGAGGAAAGTACATTCTAATTTCAAATGCAGAAAATAACCCGAAGGTGAAGACAATAGAATGTACTTTCCTCACCTTAAGGTTTGTCTCTGCATACGGGTTTGAGTGTTCAAATGTTAACCTTGATAAGGGAAGCTTGTAGGTTCAAACTCGGTGGAAAACCAAAAATTAAATATGTGGAAAAAAGCTCTTTTATGTTATTTTCAACTTTTGCTTACTGGTGATGGGTTCGATTAGACCCAGAAGTATTTAAAATTATGGAATAGTATATAAAAATATTTTTTTATGTGTTATTCGTTTAGAAATATCAAGAAAAATCGTAAACAAAACTTTACAACGTGCCTTTCTACTGATTCAAAACATATTTTGAGGATTGAAAATCCCCAAAAGTGGCTTTTAAAACTGGGTTTAATCTGAACCACCACCGTCAAAAGCACGTATTTTTTGAGCCAGCGGCCTTAAGGCTCTTAAAAGAGTTAATTATTTATTTACGGACATTATCCATTTATACAATTCATAGGGATATATATTACAATAAAATAATAGTTAAAAGCATTGATAAAGAAGAAAAGAAGCATTGACAAACATAAGGGACATCGAGACAAGATCTGGACTATTTATTTAGTGCTCGTTTAAATCGTTGTAAACTTACACCAAAAATGTCCATATCTTGTCTTGAGTTTACAGTACGACAAAGACGGGTCATTGGAGAATTAAGGCCATATTTTTTTCTATGCTGATCGATTTACAGTCTTCATTGTTTTTGAATTTTACCTGTCCCAGTAATGATGACACATCGATTATACCATTTAGTATGCCGAACATATATATAGTCAATATTAGTTCAACTTTTTTATATTTAATATTTAAGATTGACCCTATATCAGTAAATGAATATAATTATACTGAAAAACCACAAAGTTATTGTTCCAAACATGTAAATAATATATTATATAATCTTTTCTCTTTTTCACAGTGACGAGTTCCGACTGAATGAGTATCACTCTTATAGCGAGGTATTAATTTTAGTATTTTATGGATGTTCCAATATTTGTAATGTGTGTCGATTGTTCCGGACGAGCAAATAAACTGTTAATAATAAAAATATTTTTGCGTGAATGTACTAACTAAGAACCCCAGTAATTGTCAGCTGAGTTTTAGGCCCTCAATAAAGATAAAGTTTCACTTTCAGGCCTGGCCTCAGCAATACCGTGGCAAAATTGGCGTATAGAATATTTTATTAAATTATTCGCCCATGTATAAAGTTCTAAAAAGAACAGTAAAAATGTTTATTGAGTTGTATGAGTTGCAAACGTCGCGCAGCTATCGTGCGGGCGAAGCGTGATGCTGTCTACGAGACCTGCGGCCGACAGAGTACCTTGAGTGGTAGGGGTAGTGGTACCCCCTCCACTCTGGGCCATTCGGCGCAGCGTTAAGCTAGGGTTTCCTAGGACAGCGGTGCAAGTATCTTAACGGCCGTAGTGAACGGTGATGCGGTGGGAAGCCGTCGTAACGTCGTCTAGAGAGTGGTTTCATAGGGAAATTGTGTTAAATGGTGTTGATAACACCGTTTTCCTAGGAAACCACACTCTAGTCATCGTTACGACGGCTGTCCACCGCATCACCTTTCACTACGGCCGTTAAAATACGGGCACCGCTGTCCTAGGAAACCCTAGCTTTAGGGCTAGCTTCCCTGAGCCCAACATGCAACGCTTTATAAGGTGTGTAATTAGATATAATAAATCAGTTGAGATCCAGTCTCTAAACAGTGAGCGCGTGTTTTACTCTCCGCTCTGCCCACCGACTAACTTCGTCTCTCTTGACCATTTGAACCAGGTGGATAGTCCATTTCCTGAAGAATTTCATAGAAGTTGATTTGGAGTCGATGCAGTCATGCTCCGACCTTCCGACTTAGCTTTTTGGGTCTGCTTGAATGTGGCTTCACAGGAGACGAAACCAGCGCAACACGTGGCAATGTGTGCGTTACATCAATCTTGGTGGCCTTTGAGAGGGGGGAATTAATTTCTTCAGTACCTTTAGACGCATTCTAAGTATTTAATTTATTTTAATAAATGTACATTTTAGATTTTAGGTCATTTAGAGGAACTGCAAAAACACCACGATAAGAAGATTCAACTTGAAAAAATTGCGAAGACATATGAAGGTCGAGATATGGTAACAAAATACATTAATATTTTATAATTTTCATATTAAATATTAATTTTTCAATATTTTATGTGTAAGATGAAAGTAGGCTGAATGCTGTCAAAATGATCTCTCTTTTTCGATTGTGCTACAGCCTAAATCGAGCCTCTCCGACTACTATCCTCCTCCAACTTTTGCCTCCAACTCCGCCTGTCTTCAACACTCGTTTTCCAATTCATAACTTGCAGAAGCTGTGCTGCATCTTTTTAGACGTTATCCTTCTACCTCAGCCTGGGTGTTTTGACCCTTCTTTTACCCCCTGAAAGTCCAGTCATGATTCTGTTAGGTGCTTGCGCACTTAGCATTCTTTGTACGAGTCCAGCCCATCTCAACCTGACCAGTTTGATGTTTGTTAAGACACGAGGGGCTTCATATATGCTTTTGATGATTCAGCATTTTGCTCAGTGCGCTTCTCTTCTCCATATTTCACGGGACCACAGATTCGGCGAAGAACTCTCCGGGTAAAAGCTAGTAATCTAATTGTGTGTTAACCTTGTATATCTGTACTTTGCTACTGTTTAGTAAATAAAAGCATTTATCAATATTATTCCTGACCGATTACATTTTTTCCCCATCCTTTCCCTGGCTCATTCTCACGGTACCTACCTGACATCAAGATAGAAGAAATTCAAAACTAGAAAATTTGTATTTGGAACAAAATACACAACTTTTTGAAATAACATTACATAAACAGTTACTTCTACATTATCTCTGGTTACATATTATATCATAGTGTATTTCATCATCCAGTGCCCGAAATTGAAGAACGTTCACTTCATATCAAAGGTAAATGTCCATTCCATGTTCCTATCCTTTATTCAAATATTCCCAACCTCTTAAAAAACTGAATGAAATTCGTTTTTCCATTACAGTCCGCCTTTTCGTTAACAACTACTATTTACTTCTTAAGTAAAAACTGTTTTTAGTTCATTAGGAATCGTTATAATGTTGCAGGTCTTTGCAAGGATTTCCAGCAACTTTGAAGCCAAGAATCCAGCAATATTGCTAGACGCCGGAACCCACGCTCGCGAATGGGCTTCCACCGCTGTAATTTTGACCCTAGTAAACAGTCTGCTTCGAAACAACACAGACCTTTTAAGTGGAGTCGACTGGTACATCATTCCTCTGGTGAACCCAGATGGGTACGAATACTCGAGAAATTTCGTAAGTAAATAAATGAACTGTTCACAATATTTGAACAGATGTAAGAAAATTCATCACCTCATTTTCCGTAGGGTAAGCGGAGAGAATAGAATGCCTTATCACTCTGTCTTTGCATACTTCTTCTTATTTAATGGCTTTTTGCTGCTCATTAGAAAACGGCAGCAAAAAGCCAATTATGGCATCTTATAGAAATTGTGTTGTAGATTTTTTTACATCATCCGCCGTTATTTTGCCATCCATTTGCTTTTTTTCTATATTTCATCATCACTACCCTATTCGTAATCAGCAAAGGGCACTGCATTGGTAGGCACTCCAAATGCAGCGCATCTTGATGACTTGTGTTACATGGAAGCAGCGTCGTAGCTAGTTTTCGTAAATATATCAAGCTATCGAATATCCATTCCAAAAGCCAAAAAAAATGGAAAACGATTTTTTTTTCAGTTAAGACTTTTAGGCAGTGCGCCTCGGGCAGTCGCCAGCCTGCCCGCATTAAAAATAAGGTGATTAGTCTTACGCATTAGGTTCCAGCCCAGGAACAATGATATTTATATTGCAGTGTCAAACCAATAGGATCTCAGTAAATTTCCATCAGATTCTTTTTTTGAGATTTTTACATGAAAGTAGGCGTCGAGTCTAAAATGAGAATAATCGTCTATTGTTAGTATTATGAATCTTCTCTACCCCCTAGAGAGTGATTAATCTAGGGATTTTTATTTTTTTTAATACGACGACACTTCGCTTCATATAATGGCAACACTGATGATTAAACGTCAAATTAAACGTAAAAAAAAAAACTGAAATAAACGAATGCGGTTTGGTTAATTCAACCTAATTAAGTGTTTTGGGTAATGCTTAAGGTCGCAATAATGTTCTAAATTAAAATCATCATAATAAAATAAAATAAATAAAACAATGTTTGATTTCACGAGTTTATATTTATTTGACGTTTAATCATCAGTGTGGCCAGTTATGAAGCAAAATGTGAACACATGCAAAAAATATAAATCCCCAAATTAATCATACTCTAGAGCAGAGGTTCCCAACCCCGTGCCCGCGGAACGATTTGTATGTGCCCGCCAATATTCGACAGACAGATTTAAAAAAAAAACATTAATTAAGAATGTGAATTATTTTTATTTATTTGTTACAGTTTTTTTTTTGAGTGCCTGGGTTTATTAAATACGTTCGTATGTTTGCGAAATTGTATGTATGAGTGGTTCCTTTGCTGACAGTACTGTCACTTGTCGCAACTTGTCTAGCGGCGAGTCAGACTGCATTCTTCACGCTAGCCTGGAACGGGGAGTGTTATTTGCACATCATTCCTTTTACGCGCAGAAAACCCGAAGTGAACGAACGCCACGAACTGAGCCGAGCCTGAGCATTTCCCACATATGAAGAAAATGCTAGGTAACAATGAATTAAACGGGTCATTATTGATTAATCATCTTCAAGTGTTTAAAAAACAGTTTAAAGAGAGACTTTTGCAGTTTACACATATCGAGCCAATTGTTTCCTTCTGGATCAATCCTTTTATTTGTCAAATAAATGTGATGGAAATGGCCGCATGTATTGCAGATTTTGTTCAGGGTAAGACAGAAGGCGGTGAACCTGGCTTGGACACGTGCTGCGCATGTCTCGGGAGAACCTAAACCCAAGTTGCCTCTTATTTAAACCTGCGGGATCACGCCGTCCTGGAAGGCCGTCAATGACGATTGTTATTCGGTGGAATGAAGGGGCGCTGGATTGACATGGAAAGAAGCGAGAGTGCTGGCTGGCATAGGGTCTCCTGGAGGCAACTGGTGATGTCCACATGCTCCACTTAGGAGCGGATGTGGAAAAGAAGAAGAAGAAAAAGACAGAAGAACTAGAGTTAGAAATTTTGGACCTTAAGAATGATATTTTGCTAAAATCCTTAATATCAGAGGACTTTTGGAATACAGTAGGCAGAGAAAAGTTCCCATTTTTGAAAAAAGCGTCATATAAAATTGAATCATTTTTCGGTTCAACATATTTAGTCACTGTCCACTGATGAGCATCTTTACGGTTGTTTGCGAACAGGATTATCGTCATACTCACCTTAGGCACTGGCCAATGATATGCAATGCCAAATATCATATTGACATACTGATGTTATATTTTTTTTATAAAATGTTATCTTTGTATTTGTGTTTTTTGTTTACGTTTTGTAAATACATTTCTCTGTGTGTACGCAATTTGAATAATAATTTTACTATATTGAAACATTTTTGTTTATTATTTATTAATAAATTATGGGAAAATGAGAAGTTATGGGAGGAGTTTTTCGATTAAAAATAAGTGGTGCCCGCCACCCTACCGATATTTTAGAATATGCTCTAGAGTAAGAAAAGGTTGAAACCCCTGCTCTAGAGGATAGAAAAGATTTAGAATACCACTTCAGAATTCTGGTTCTATTCTACTGTCGCATGTAATTATTGTTTTCCAAAAAAAAATAGACTTATGTTCTAATTTTACTATTTTTTATTATTTTTTCAAATTGTAATCGATTTTCGTTCTTTTTATTATTTTAGGACCGCATGTGGAGAAAAAACAGATCAAAACATTCGAACAGCAGTTGTTTTGGTACCGACTTGAACAGAAATTACGGCTTCCATTGGGGAGAGTCCGGAGTGAGCAACGACTCGTGTGACCCGCAGATATATCCCGGACCGTTCCCCTTTTCAGAAGTAGAAACCAGAGCTGTCAAATCCGTGATGAAAAATCACCTGGACAGAATTATGCTGTACATAACTCTACATGCGTATGGAAATTATATGGTTTACCCGTACGGATACACGGAGACAATACTGCCGAAGCAATGGGAGAAATTACACGAGTTCGCTACGAAAGTCACCGAAGCCGCTCGCTGGGTTAGTGGAAATTAGTACAAAATCATGAGCGGGGGGCAATGGTACCCGGGGGCAGGGGGCAGCGATGATTTTGCCTTTAGCCTCGGAATTCCATTTGTTTATACTATGGAGCTGACAGTCGGACATGGATTTGTGTACCCAGAAAGCGAACTTCCAAAGCTGTTCAAAGAGACAGCTGCCATCTTTAAAACGGCCAAAAAATTGATTCAAGAAGAGTACAAGAAATTGAAGACCTGGTTTTAAAAACCTCAAATGTCTCAAACCAACAATTTTTCTGGAAAGTGCTTAAGCGGAACACCGCGGTTTTACTTTTGTTTTTGTCTTTTAATGAAATAAAATCATGGGGGATTGTCTATGACTAACAGTGGTGGCGGTCGTTTTTGTTTGTCTTAGATAATAATTATTGTGTTTTTTCCTTAAAAAGTCGAAATAATTCACTAATTGGGTTAAAAAAAGAGTGGTGTACATAAAATTTTATCTATTATTAAGTGTTTTCAGTAGTTTGTGTTTGTTTTCGTTCTCTGTCCCGAAACCTAATAACCAGGTAACAATTATTTTTTCCATACACGTGTAGGCAATTTTTTTTTTGGTTTTTACAACTTGTTTTGTACTTTTCTTTTTTTTTATTTTTTATAAATGAACGATAAAGAGAAACCTCCGGATCCACCGGATGGATCTCAATTAGATTCGTCGTGCGGTACAATGGACACTGTTCCAGATCCCGCCGAATTTGTTACAATAAGGCCTAAATCAAAAAAACTCAAACTTATAAATTCGGAGAGGAAATCGAGTTCTGAGTCAGACCGCCCCCTCCCACACAAAACACCTAGCCCCCGACCCTCAGCTTCTACAAACCCAGGTACTCCAGAGGTCACAAACACTTTATCGCCTATTACCATTACCTATTACCATATCAATATGGTTAGATATGCAAGCCTCTTATAGGACATTTATAAAAGAAATAAAATCTAGTTTCTGGTGTACAAAAATCACTGAACAGAAAAAGTCTCCAAAACAACTCTGGCGAAGCCTTCAATCTGTTCGTGGTGACTGTATAGCAGAGACATCTAACACAAGCGCTACTGCCACTGATTTTGCCGACTTTTTTACAAATAAAGTCGAAAAAATCAGACTGGCGTGTAGTTCAGCGAAAAAACCTGTAATTTTAGATAATGCCCTTCAAAAATTCAGTAAATTTGAACCAACGTCTATAAATGAGGTTAAAAAAATTGTTGCAGCATTACCCAACAAACAATGTATATTAGATCCGATGCCAACATGGCTTTTGAAAAAATGCATTAACGTATTAGCTCCATTTTTAACAGATTTATTTAATACATCCATGGAGCGCAGCATTGTTCCGAGAGCCATAAAAAAAGCAAATGTAACTCCACTTTTAAAAAATTCCCAACTAGATGTGGAAGATCTTTCCAGTTTTCGCCCTATTTCAAATCTTCCCATCGTATCAAAAATACTAGAAAAAATAGTTTCTCACAGGCTCGTTAACTATATCGAGCGGAATTCTTTATTTTCGGTAAGGCAATCGGCATACCGACGTTTTCATTCCACGGAGACGGGAGTGATAAGAGTACTGTCTGACATTATAACGTCGGTGGACTCTGGTAATCTGGTGTTGATGGCTCTTCTGGACATGAGTGCTGCATTTGATACTGTAGACCATAATATTTTGCTTGAACGTCTGGAGAAAACTTATGGTATCCGTGATCAGGCACATATGTGGTTCAGTTCATATCTTAATAAAAGAGAATATGCTGTCGTGTTCCAGGGTAAGAGCTCAACCAACTTTCGGGTGTCTACAGGAGTGCCTCAAGGGTCAGTACTCGGACCACTTCTCTATCTCCTTTACACTAAAGATATAGAGAACATTATCAAAGAATGTGGATTGTGGTCGCACTGCTATGCAGATGATACGCAGATTTATTTTTATTGCAAACCAGGCGAGAGAAGTGTGCTTGTCAATTTAATTGATGGATGCATCAAGAAAATAGGAAACTGGATGGCTGAAAACAGACTAACATTAAACCCATCAAAAACTGAACAACTGTGGGTGGCTTCAGCCAGACGACAGAATTTGATCCAGGATACGGCTCTACCCAATGTAGGGAGTGCCGTTCTACCCACCGTTAAACTACTGGGAGTTTTACTCAATTCTGACCTATCTCTTGACGCTCAAATTAGTAGAACGATAAGTTCATGCTTCTACCAGCTGAGACAAATTAAATGCATACGCAAAAATTTGCCGGTTGATGCCGCCCGTCAATTAATAAATGCGTTTGTAGTGTCTAGAGTCGATTATTGTAATGGTATCTATGCAGGTCTACCAATGAACAAAATGACTCGCCTACAATCTGTATTGAATGCCGCAGCGAGACTTATTTTCGGAATCTCTAAGTTCAGTCATATCACTCCACTACTTCGGGAACTACACTGGCTACGTTTTCCACAGAGGGTCGAATACAAACTCTGTTGGCTTATGTATAAGTCACTGCACAACTCGGCTCCGGAATATCTAAGGGAACTATGCATTCCAGATGAACTAGCTGACAGGCGTCTCACGCTTAGATCAGCTACGTCTACGGCGAGAGGAAAAGTTATTATACCTCTACGCAAACAGCGCACTAAATTTGGTGAGCGCGCATTTGCGGTCGCAGGCCCTATGGCATGGAATGCTCTCCCAGCAGAGGTGCGAGGCTGTGAAAGTGAAGTGATGTTTCGGAAAAAACTTAAAACCCACTTGTTCTCTAAATCATTTAAATAAATCCGTAGCACGTGACAACAAAATAAATTATTTTAATCAAATTACAAATTTAAAGCTTCAATTAAATTAACTTAACAGTAGAATCACCATGTAAAGCGCCCTTGAGGTATTTTATTACGAAAATGGCGCTATATAAGTTATCCACAATAAATAAATAAATAAATACCACACCTACCAAAGTCCAATCCCGCATGTACAATGGAATGGATCGTGCTCCATTTATCGTACATGTAACAAAAGTACAAGTAGACGGCGTCACCCAAACCAACTTGTACGATATTGACTTCGGTCGATTTCTTCATAGAAACAATATTCGGACTGCCTGGAACGGAATCAAGTCCGTCGGCCGTAACCGTATTTCTGTGGAGTTTAAGACGGCAAACGAAGCCAATACGTTTGTAAAATCAGAAATAGCTAAAAAAGATAATTATAACGTTTTCATTCCGACTTTCCTAGTAACTAAACAAGGTGTTACCAAAGGCATCCCTTCGCACTGGTCTGAACAGGACATTGTGGAGAATGCCGAGGTACCTCATGGATTCGGAAAAGTAATCAAGGCTCGACGACTGAATTACAGATCGAGTAATGGTGACGTAGTCGAATGGAAACCCTCCCGCACGGTGGTTTTGACCTTCGACTCAAAATCTCTACCTTCCCACATTTCCATCTTCAATGTGTCCCTCTCCGTAGAACTCTACGTATTTCCGACTATTCAGTGTTTTAAATGCTGTAAGTACGGACATACAAAGACTGTCTGTAGATCTCTTGTGCGCTGTTACAAGTATGGCTCCTCACACAATGGGGAATCCTGCACGGTGGCGGCAGAAGATATAAAATGCCTCAATTGTTCTGGTAACCACTCTGCCACCAGCAAGCTGTGCCCTGAGCTTAAAAGGCAACAAAACATAAAACACACGATGGCTGACAGAAACATTTCATATATTGAAGCTTCTAAAATGTTCGGAAAAGCGACGATTTCCTATGCAGAAATCGTCTCTAAAACGACAAAACCGAATGTCAATGTTGTTATGCCCGCGCCCTCCGCGCCAATATCCTACAAAAAATCAGTAGAGAGGAAGTCGAGGTCAAAAAAACTACCTTCCAAACCTAATGTTCCTCATCATGACCCTTCACTTCTGTATTTCCCGAATGGACAACTTCCATCTGGTTCTAATGGGAATGCTTTTCCTAGCACAGTCCCAACATCGAACAATACAATTATATCTACCATATTGAGTATTCTAGTATCGATCCTTCAAAACAATCCACAAATACCGTCCAACGTCGCCCATCAACTTCTAAATATAACCTCCCTACTTAACCACCACCATGGCTCCTCAGATGAGGATTCTGCAGTGGAACAGCCATAGCATTTTAAATAAAAAAGAAGATCTCTTGCATACATTGCAAGAAGAATCTATTTCAATTGCGGCCATTTCGGAGACGTGGATGGTCCCGGGATCTACTATTAGATTCCGGGGATTCCACTGTCTGCGAGATGATCGTGAGGATGGGAAGGGTGGCTCTGCCCTCCTCATCAAAAACTCCCTTCCCTTTATCCCTATTAATGTCAAGACTGACGGCTGTCCTTTCCAAGTGACAGCTGCAAAGGTTAATGACTTGACCATCCTTTCCATGTATATCTCCCCAACCAACAAACCCTCAAAATCGATACTTTTATCTTTGTTCCAAAAATTGACCCCTCCGTTCCTTATCCTTGGTGACTTTAATGCCCACCATGCCCTGTGGGGTGCTCCGACATGCGACAGGTTGGGAAGAGATATTGTTGATCTCTTGGATGATCTGAATATGTGTGTCCTTAATGATGGCTCCGCGACGCGCCTTCAGCTTCCAAATCAGCGACCCAGTGCAGTGGATCTCACCATCTCCAGCGCTGCAATGGCACCATCTGTGCAATGGTCAATTAAGGATGACACTATTGGTAGTGATCATTACCCTATAGTAGTCAACCTCATATCCAGCCATAGATATTGCCAAAGTGGCCTATCCCCTGGGGGAAGACGAAGACCGAGATACATTACAGAAAGAGTTAAATGGAGATACTTCTCTGACGACATTGAACTTAAAGTGAACGAGCTGCCCACCCCGACGAAAGAGAATGTAGTGAAGTGCTATGAAGCATTGTCATCATGCATCGTCGAAGCAGCAGACAAACATGTCCCTGTAAAGGAGAAAGGCAATAGAAGTAAACCCCCCCCTGCCCCATGGTGGGATAGCGAATGTGCGGAGGCAGTTTTGAAAAGGAAAAAGCAAGCTAAAGTTTACTCCTTAAACATGAGCCTAGAAAACCTGTTGAGTTTTAAACAGGTTGAAGCTAAAACAAAACGCCTCTTAAGAGACAAGAAACGACAAGGATGGAAAAACTTCTGTTGCTCTTTATCACGAGACGTGCCTATATCAACTGTTTGGAGCATGATACGTCGATTTAGAGGTTCTTTCACTCCACCAGTGAAACGTCCTGAGACCCTAGGGTGGGTTGAGGAGTTCGCCAACAAATTAGCCCCGCAGACCGCAAATAACTGGAATGAGTCTCCCTATTGGTACCAGTTTACAAATAGAAGCTGGTTAGATCATAGCTTCAGTTTAGATGAACTGAAGACTATTCTGACCCGGCTCACAGACTCAGCTCCAGGGATTGACGGTATACTGTATAGTTTTATCCAACATAACAGTGATCCTACCCTCTCCTACATCCTATCATTGATCAACATGATCTTTGAATCAGGAAACATCCCCCCTTCATGGAAAACCCAATCCATTATCCCTATCCTTAAACCCAACAAAGACCCAAACTTTGGGTCTTCCTACCGCCCCATAGCCCTCTCCTCCACACTGTTGAAAGTGGCGGAACATATGGTGAGACAACGCTTGGACTGGTTTGTGGAGAGCTCGAAAACTCTCCCCGAGTCTCAATTTGGATTCAGGAAAAGAAAGAGCACTATTGAAAGCGTGTCGGTTCTGACATCTGATATCAGAGCCGCTCTTACTAAGAAAGAATTTCTTATAGGTGTCTGTCTGGACATAAGTGGTGCATATGACAATGTTATTATCCATATTCTAGAAGCTAAAATGCTACGAATTGGAATCCCGCGAAAACTCACTTCCTTTATAGCAAATTTGATTCTCTCCAGAAAGGTAGAAATCAGTGTTCGCGGTCATGCTGTGGTGGAGAGAGAGTTGAGCAAGGGACTACCTCAGGGTTCTGTCCTGAGCCCGATTCTCTTCAATATCTATACGCATGACATAAGCGGAATTGTTCCCTCAGAGACAAGTTTGCTTCAATACGCGGACGACTTCTTCATGTATACATATGGGAAGGACCCAAATAATCTAGAAAATACTCTAAATTTAGGTATGAGAAACATCAGGAATTGGTTAGTGGAACATGGCTTGGATCTATCGACTGGTAAAAGTAATGCCATAACCTTTTGTAGACAGCGAAAAATCCCAACCATAAAAATTCAACACGGAGATGAGATAGTACCTTTTACGTCCCAGATTAAGTTCCTGGGAGTAATTCTGGACACTCATCTTACATGGAACTCATACATAAATCATATAGTAAACAAGTGTCAAGCCGGATTGAATACGTTAAGAGCAGTCTCGCGAGTATGGTGGGGGAGCCACCCTTTTATACATAGACTTTTTTATACTGCGTATATCCGGAGCCATCTAGATTATGCCTCGTTCCTTTTAGAACCTTGTTCAAAAAAGAATCTCCAAAGACTTGACCGGATCCAATCTCAAAGTCTGAGACTAGTCGTCGGAGCCATGAAGTCATCTCCAATTAACGCTTTACAAGTAGAAGCTTGTGATCCCCCACTCGGTATGAGAAGACAATACTTGGCGGATAGATTTCTTCTAAAATGCTCTGTCCAAAAAAACAACCTGCTCCTCAAAAAGGTACAATTTCTCTCTGACTGCGTGACATCCTCATCTTTTTGGTTTCATAAACCACCCCCTTTACTAGTCAACAGTTTTCATTTTTACAAATCTTTCGAATCTAACATTTATCCTAAAGACCTTCTTCCCCTTTATCGTTTCCCATTTAAAACTTCTATTTATGCCCTAAGTATTGAACTCACATTCGGAGTCGAAAGCCACCTACAGCCCCGGTGTACATTCAACCGTATTCGGTCGTCAAGATGGATAGGTTGGAAAATTATCTACACTGATGGATCTCGGTCAGATTCGGCAACCCATACGGGTGCGGCTATATATTGTGAAGACAACAACTTTCAAAGATTGTACAAATTGCACAAAAATGCATCTGTATTTACCGCAGAATGTATCGCAATCCGAGAAGCTGTCAAATACGCCTTAAGCTCACAATATAGCAAGTTCCTAATCCTGTCGGATTCCTTGAGTGCCTTACAAAAAATCAAATCCCCTCCATCCTTTTATCCCGAGGATGAGCTCTGCGTGGAAACTCGATTTCTTCTTTCTATATCAGAGGCATCCAATAAGAGTATTGTTATGTCCTGGATCCCTAGCCATTGTGGTATTCCCGGTAACGAAAAAGTGGACGCGTTAGCAAAGGAGGCGGTCCACTCCGGGGATCCTGCCTATAGTAATTTACTACCACTAGGTGATCTCCTTGTTATGACGAAGGAGAAGCAACTTCGCACATGGCAAGAATATTGGGTAGCCTCTTCCCAAGCCAAGGGTAAACATCTTTTCCAACTGAAACCAAATGTTACAGAAAAGCCTTGGTTTTCCAAAGTGATTCTTAACAAGTTTGAGACATCCTCCATATGCAGAATGCGCATTGGGCACTGCTGCAATGGTTCTCACCTGTTCAGAATCCATGTCCGGGACTCTGCCATTTGCGAATGTCAGCTAGATGAGGAAGATTTAAACCATATTTTTTTTGGATGCCCCATAAATGATTGTTATCCTGATTTCCTATCCGACCTCTCTGATATTAATATCCCATTCCCTATTCATATTCTAACTCTCCTGTCCCCACCCAATAAACGTGTATTTAAAATCCTATGTAAATATCTAGTTGTAAATGGTGTAAAGCTGTAAATATGTTTTATTATTATATGTATATATTATATTAAATACTAACATACTAACTTGTACATATTATATTACTAACACATGTGTATATATGTAAAAAAAAAAAAACTACTCGACACTGGCCAGAACACCCAAGTTGAGATGTGAAAAGGCCATGAAAAAACGAAGAAGAAGAAGAAATAAAATCATAAATGTACGAGTACTTTAAGTGCACTCTACATAAATTGAACATTTTATAAATATTATACAGGTGTCCCATAATCCAAGGTATTCCTTTTAAGTTAGGCCGGCTCATGAAGTGCCTTAGTTTTTGAGATATTTCGACTTTTATGAATTTACCGAACATCTACGCCTTAGATCAGTTTTTCGAGTGCCATTTCTTCAAATTTTCATATTTTAGGAACACTTTTCACTTTAATAAACCAAAGCAATTGTTTACATCGGAATTCCTAATAAATGAAACAATTATACGATCAGCTCATTTTGCATTAAAAAAGCAATATCTTTTTTTCGAAAGTAAAACATAGTGAATGTTATATAATTTTAAAAACAATATAAATTGAACAATTTTTTAAGATAACTTGCCAGGTTTACATCGTATTTTTTTTCAGAGTAAAGAGTCAAAGTTACCTAAAGATTTATTTTAAATTCATTGACCTGGCATTAATTAATTTTTTTCGCCAAAGCAAATCAGTATTTGTTATATTTGGGACTGTGATCAACAGAAAAATTATTCAGAATTGTGAAACATAAACTAGAATCCTAAAATATTAAAATTTGAAGAAATGGCACTCGAGAAACTTATCTAAGGCGTAAATGTTTGGGAAATTCATAAAAGTGGAAATATCTCAAAAACTAAGGCACTTTTACTGAAGTTATGTTTACATTTTTTGGTAGGTCATGAGCTGGTCTAATACCCTTAAAATGAATACCTTGGATTATGCAACACCTGTATATACAGGATGTTCATTAAACCCTGTCACTTCCGAAACCACGATGATCAGTATGAGCACGACGACATATTGGCACATTAAAATTAATTTTTAGAACGAATAAATTTAAAAAAAAAACAAATGGTTGCTTACTTCTGCAAGGGAGAAACGAGGAGGGGGAGGGGGGAGTCTGATACACCTCTGACCACGCGGCAACGCCCCCCTCGCTTCTCCCCTGCAGAAGTAGGCAACCATTTGTATTTTTTTTTTTTTAAATATTTGTCCTAAATATTTTTTTAAATATGCTATTATGTCTTCTTGCCCATACTGATAATCGTGGTTTTGGATGTGATAGGGTTTAAAGAACACCCTGTATAATTAAATATTAAATCAAATGTTATCGTGACATTTGATGTTTTAAATCAATATTGGAACCTTTGTGATTTTTAGTGAAAAATAAACAAAAAATAGCATAATATACATTTTTGTTATATATACTACATATATAAGAAAAATAGTTAATGTTACAAAGTGGCTACTCAAACCAGCCAAAGACAGGTCATAAGCCTTGTAAATACCTAGACTTCCATATTCCCTTCTCAAAAATGTTCTCCACCCCTGTTGTAATTTGTTAAAATTAGTACCAATAGTTGAAATAAAAATAGCGGTTTTTCAAAAACATATACCTGATATTTAAACGCTCCATATTTATAATTGTAACAATATTCTGTAAACACTGCTTTAGCCTTAGAGTATATGTACTCTAATACCCGTATGCAGAGACAAACTTATTCTAACTTACTCTATTGTCTACACCTTCGGGTTATTCTCTGCATTTGAAATTAGAATGTACTTTCCTCACCTTAAGGTCTGTCTTTGCATACGGGTATAAGGCTATAGCAGATTAGCAGCATTTATGCTAAAACATATTTCAAAGAATATTTGGAACACCACAGATGCAGAAAACGACAAAGTATAGGTAGGTACTCTTTCTTTGGTGGTAGAAACGAAATTTTTTGTTCATTCATACAAATTAATGTGTAAAATTTCTGTTTTCACAAAAACACCATATTTTCAATAGTGAATTTTAAGGTACCTGCAATTTTTTGTCACAAATATTTGGAAAGAATAGAAATATGGACGCGACAACAATTTCTATATATGGTGCACTAACTTTTTGAAATGAAGATTAATTTTTTAAAACTATTTGTGAACTTGCATATTTGTACATTAGCGGAGTTATTGTCAAATAATGGCGATTTCTTGCAACTAACCAATAACATTAGATGAATATATTATATCATTTTAGCTTATGCGAGAAAAATAAATGTAGGAAATAAAATTAAATACATACAAAAATAAAGCTAGCAATGTATATTTATTGTGTATCATATAAATTTATTGAAATGGGTACAAGTTTTCAATGGGAATAGGGAAGAAAGAGAAAGGATTAGGGGAGATAATATTGAAGATGTTTCTTTAGGTGTGTTATTTTTTACGGTAAATAGTTGCACATTATCGAGTAAGTTGGTCCTTTTTTAAATTTCTGTGTAGTCATTGTGTTGAAATTGTGAGGTAAATTATTACACATTTTTAGTCCATTGTTTATTTGTCGGAATTGGCCTGTTCTTGTTAACCTAGCCTATATGGTAGTGTTGTGATCTTCTCGTTATGTGATTGTGTATGTCAGTTACTCTTGTCAGCGAGATATAATCCTCTTTGATGTGTCCTTGTGTTATTTTGTGGATTCGTTTAAGTGTTTTTAGTTTTTTCAAGCCGTCTATGTCTAGATGTTTTATGTTTTTATAGAGTTCCATGGTTGGCGCAAGGTAGTCTAGTAGATGAGGGATGATTCCACAGTGGATCCGCATGGAAACTTTATAAAGAAGGAGGATATGTAAATGGGAATTAAGAAAGTGCTTTGAGAATGAAAACGAATAGGTAAACTATGAACTGATAAGCAATAAAAAATTTCAGATGTGTATATGAGAGTTACAACTGTAAAGTACAGTGAACAGTCCGACACAGTCTCTCCGTCGTCTAATTTTTAGCCAATTCAGTTATCTACGATAGTCAAATATCGCCACCCTAACTTGTAAAACTCGTAAACCCACAAATGGCCAGTAATTATATTTAGGGGTTATCTGCTAGGACTTCAAATAATAATTTACATGTGTGTGAAACTTATATAACCTCAAATTGTTCAATATTTTTTTAATATTCAAAAAATACTTCGCTACCGTTTGCTACTGAAGTAATAACTGTTATGTTATGTTTGGTGTACTAATCGCAGCGTATCAAGAATCAGGGTCATTAATATTACATGCAGGTAAGATGATCTATGTTAAGTCCCACGCTTAAAGAACAATGAAATATTTATAAAAATAGAGAAATTAAATTGAAACTCGAAAAAAATGTATGAATGTAATTTAGCAAATGAAAAATAATATTTAAAATTTGTTAATGAAATTTGTTTTAAATTCGAGAAAACAAATAATGTTTAAGTAACTGGCCAAAACCCTTAATGAAATTTAATATTTTTTGGAATTTCTGAATTTTGTTAAAAATTAATTATTGAGAAATTTGAAAATGAACGACTCTATTATTTAATGTCAATCCTGTTGGAATTGAACTTGGGATCTCAGGCATGGTATGCAAACGCTCTAACCAGTAAACAACTAGATAAAATGTGATTGTAGACTAATGCAGTATCCTATGGACTATTGAGTGCGGATGGGGGAATGCTGAGGTGATTATACGTCACACTTTTGAAATGTACGTAAAGTTCGTGAATACTTTTGAAAAGTGGCAACATTATACAATTGACAGTTGACAGTTCCCATTTCCCGCTCTTAATTTGACATGTGATTATCTATGGAATAAAAGTCACCAAACTCAAACGTCAAAACACGCGAATGACAAGACATAACCTCACATTTTGTTAGTAATCGTATCAAGTATAATATTAAAAGAAAATATTAAAGTATAAAGGCTAATGAAAACTATGAAGTTTGTACAAAAATGCGCTTCCCAGGGACTTGGAAGAGCTGGAACTATCACAGAAATAACTCGTCTGCCGAATCTGACCATCCAAACACCGGCTTTAATGCTTTTTACGAAGGTAATTTATGCATTTTTATTTATTTAATTATTCTTACAATGTGGAGCATTGCTATTCCGTCAGATGCCAACGGTTCACTAAGTTGATATAATCAAGAAAACATAAAATGTCACTAAAATTTTGATGAAAATAGTCTATACCATCAGGAATCACATTGTAAAAAAGTATGTTTAAGATTACAAGTAACTTTAACTTTATATCATTATAATGTTTAATCTTGAAGATTTCAGAATCCTCCTATTTCCTTTCCAAAATTTTACCATTTATAAACCAAACATTTGTAATCCTTTTCCTTAGACATTTTTTTTTATTCATGGTAGGGACGATGTTGATGTACTGCAAGACGTTGCTCTCGTCTTTATGTGCAATACTGTTAGAGTTGCATAATATGTTGTATTGGAATCTATAGAAAACGCTGACTTACTTCATCGGTTGTTGCACTATAATTTCAGATAAAATTATTTAGCATGTGTGTGTCGTCGATCATGGACAATGAACCCCACAACGGTAATACAATACATATAAATAAACAAAGTTTTGGTTAAGTTGATAATCATTAATTTCGTATTATTAACATTTGTTCTAGGGAGCAAGCGTTCCCCATTTAACTCATGAAGTTTTACAAATGCTAACAAAGGACCCCCACACAGTGCAGCTGCCTCTATTGACCACTTTGCAAATGCAAAAAAGTATCGAAACCCAGGGGGAAGGTATCGCCAAGTTTGCGGGTGTAGGGGACCACTTATGCTTCATGGTGTTGCAAGATCCAACAGTGGACATTCCCCAAACAAAGCTGGAAAAATATCACATGCCACTCTGGACGCGCATGGGGAAAAGAGAAATAGATGCGGACGTGTAAGTTTCGTTAAAACTAAAATTTATAACTTTTTTTATTTAAGAAGGTGAACATAAACAGAAAATTTAAAAGGAAAAACGTTACAGAAATTATATAATTTTAAAAAGTAGTATAAACATTATTAAGAACTAAAAGCATACATATTTTTACACAACATTTATTTACAAAAATTTAAATAGATGACTGTTAACATAAAATAATAATCAATATAAAGCCTTGTTACATATGAGCCATTTAATAATTTTTCCTTAAAAGTTTTGTCAACATTTTCTTTTAAGATCTGCTTAGGAATCTTATTGAAAATTTTAGTAATTGTATAATGAAGTGTTCTTTGGCCATACTTGTTTACAAACCTCGGTACTGACAAGCTTTCACGTTGTGCTAGCCTCGTATTGTGTGTATGTAAATAACTTTCCTGATAGTTATTATCAAATCGATATCTAGCAACAAATTTGAGCCATAGAATAGCATTTACGGACAGGCACCCTTGCTTTTTAAAAAGTTCGGGTACCCTTTCCTTATCAATTCTAGCTGATCTGTCAATTAATTTAAGAGCCGACTTTTGTAAAGATTGAATTTTTTTAATGTTGGTTTTACAAGAAAGGCCCCAAATGGTAATACCGTACCTAATAATTGATTTTGACAATGATTGATAAATAAGTCTTCGTCATCAGCCGTCTCTTGTCCAATGGTGAACATAGGTCTCCATATTTCCCTATCCTGGGCCAACCGCATCCAACCACTTCCTGCAACTCGTCTTATGTCATCAGACCACCTTGTCCGAGGCCTGCCGACACTTCTTCTACCCGTTCTGGGTCGCCATTCCAGGACTTTTTTGGTCCATCTAGAGTCTGTGATTCTGGCTATATGACCAGCCCAGCTCCATTTCTGGTTGGCAGCCCTACGGACCACATCAGTGACTAATCTATGTATTGGTTTTTCTGTCTCTCAACGAAATATCCAGCATTCTCCTTTCCATGGCTCTGTGTCACTGATAATTTGTATAATTTTTTTTTCTTGAACACAAAAGTTTCACAGCCATATGTCAGTACAGGGAGGATATATGAGAGCTTACCAAAGGCAGCCCATGCTAAACCTCGCCTTCCTTCCATTTCTACCTCTTGATTATCTTTCCCGAGCTTTATTTCGTGTCCTAGGTATATATAACTATCAATCTTTTCAATGATTTGTCAAATGGACAGTAGTAAATGACTAAGATGTTTCATGATTGGTTTGCATCACTCATTACTTTAGTTTTTGAAGCATTCATTTCGAAGCCTATTTTCAGAGATGCTGTATTAACTTCGTTTAAGTCTTGATGTTTTCTTTTTCTTAATATTTATTTTATAAAAACATACAGTCAACAATGATTAAATTACACATTAAAGATAAGGTTGAAAGACAGACCAGCGAAGTTACAAAATAATAATCAAACATATTAAATTATGGTACATTCTTCTTGTTTGTCAAATAAATAAATAATTTAAAGTAACAGGGACATAATATTATTTTAGATATATGGATCTAGTGGAGATCTTCAAGCCGGACATGTACGCAGTTCTGTGTGACGGTTGTACGAACGACGCCAGTTCCAATAAACGCATCTCCAAATCTATTGACCGAAGTGCGGCCATGTTCTCCGGTTGTTTAGAGAGGCATAAAAAGTCAGAATTTCTCAGTAAAAACTCTTCTATACTGGGTAAGTATAAAACAACAATGTTTTGAGTATGTCCAAATGCTTGCACACTGGCTGGATTTTCTCCCTGGGGTCCACATTTTCACCGGTTGTTGATGTGCTGGGGCGTCCGGGCCGTTCG
The DNA here is from genome assembly GCF_059751315.1 of Micrasema longulum. Taxonomy (NCBI): domain Eukaryota; kingdom Metazoa; phylum Arthropoda; class Insecta; order Trichoptera; family Brachycentridae; genus Micrasema; species Micrasema longulum. Next base: position 68,040 of record NW_028279931.1, read on the forward strand.
TCATCTTCAACGTTTTCACAGCCATCTCGGAAACGCTTATACCACTCGTACACTCTTGTTTTACTCATAGCAGACTCACCATAAACCTTTGTTAACATTTCGCACATTTTGTTACTCTTTATTTAATTTTTTACACAAAATTTAATACAAATTCTTTGATCCATTTTTTTTAACAAACGAAAATCCCCGAGATAATAATAACACGTCAATCCTTAGCGGCTGCCACAGACAAAGTAAACAATGAATCCAGTTGAAAATTTAGCACACTGCTGGGGCATGTATACCAACATAATAAATAAAAAATGACTGTCAGACTCTCCAAACCCGCAAAATTTAAAAATTCTCATTTCGTGTTGAGACGTGTTTAGGATTAATTGAATGAATGCTCTGAATAAATTGCAGGTGTAATTGAAGGAGGGAACTGCTTAGACCAAAGGAAGAGGTCCTTGGAGCAACTTTTAGAGAAGTCTAGTGACTTGGGAGGGTTTATACTGGACGGCGTAGAGACAAATGGACCCGAATTGGAGCATCGATCTTATGAAACCGTTCAAACTATTGTTTCTCAAATAACTGTAAGTGTTTTTTGCTTTTATTTATCTAAAATCGATATTCAGCTACCAAAATGTACATACATATTAATACATAGACATGCCCTATAGAGTAATAACCCGCTAAGCCTCTATTTTGAGGCTCGTCAGCAGGTGGGGTGGAGGGGATATGGAAGGAGGTAATGAAAAATACACCAAAACACCCAGACCAATTGAGAAAAATATCTTTCTTGGATTATAGTCCTTAAAATATAGCTTCATTAGAATGACAGTTGTCAGCAAAAGTGACGACATAACTTTGTAGTAACATCTAAGAAGTTATTTATATTGACACACGAAAAATCATTTGTATCTGGCGTGTTAATTAAATTTTTTTAATACAATGCCTGACATATAAATCAACATAAATATATAAAATCAGCTTTAAATAAAAAAAAAAACTAAAATAAACCTATTTATTAACATTTAAATTTATTTCAACAGAGAGGGAAAACATTTTTGAGAGCGCAATATGGAAGTCTAGGCATTTACAGGGCTTATGACCTGTCATTAGCAGGTTTAAGTGGCCAGTTTACACACTGTGTAACATTCACCATTCTGCCCATGTTTGAACATCCACATTTGTTGAAATAAATTTAAATATGAATAACTCCCTAGGGAGGAAATTCAGCCAGTCGGCAAGCATTTGGACAAACTCAAACATTGTCTAATTATTAACGACGTTCTTACGACACTTGATCAATGTAAATTGATCAAATTAAAAAATAATTCATTTTGTGTTGTTCATGAAAAAAGTATAAATGTCTTATATTTTGGTGAATAATTGTCTTCAACACACTATAATAGGCTTGTTTTTGCGTTTTTATATTAATTTTCGGAAACAGAGTTTCATGTTTGCATGAAAAAACTGATAAAATCTATTTGATCGGTACATGGTCAGTGATCAGTAATTTCCCATCACTATTGACATTAGTTTGGCAGCTGTCATTTTAATCAAGCTATATTTTAAGGACTATAAGTTTAACATATTACAACAGAGATGAAGAACATTTAAGAGAAGATAATATAGAAGTCTATGCATCTACGGCTTATGACCTGTCAATGGCTGGTTTAAGTGGCCACTTTACACACTGTGTAACATTCACCATTCTGCCCATATTTGAACATCTTTATTCCTTTAATTCTTTCATCTGTTGATGTTTGTGAAGTTAAAGAGCTGAAACCTTTATTTATTAGGGTGAGATTCATCTAATTGAATTATTTCACCTACAAAAATGTAAATACACAAGATAATACGGCCGCGAGAACGTTTGGAAAACTAGTCCAGGGCTGCATCCAGCGATCATGCGTATGCTACCAAAAATTGGGGAATATCAATTTTTGGAAGTGTTTATGAATATATTTTATACCATTATTTTATTGCTCTTTGTCTTTGCTACATAGTTTTATGCTCTTTTTGGTCAGTTTCATGTATATATGATTCTTCATGTAACTGCTGTCGTTTTTTTATGTCACCTCCAATCGGGGTAGGAGCTCGCTGCATCAAAAGCACAAAATCCTACATCTCTCTAAACCTTTTCCAGGAACGACTTCCTGAGAACAAGTTACGAGTGGTCCAAGGTTGCTGGAACCCCGTGGCTGTACTGGACTTCATCATCCGGGGTTGGGACCTGTTCGACTCCAGCCTTCCCTATATTGCCACCGAGAGAGGGGCGGCGCTGACCTTCCTGTGTGACCCGGCCGCAGTCCACAGGCCGCCTGGCAAGAACGACTCGGAAGGGGACGAGTCCCCCTGCTACGAGATTGACTTGCACGACCCAAGGTGCGTAGTTTGAGTATTGTTAGTAGGTAATATGTTTGATTGAAGTCTCTGGGCCTCAATTTGTACAGCACCCAATTTCCCTGCTCACCGGTTAGAATTTTTTTTTCACCTATGTGAGTCTTCGGGAAGGTGTAAGATGAAGATCTGAAGGCGCTAAATCAGGGGAGTATGCGGGGTGGTTCAAAATGTCCCAACCAAACAGAAATGTCCCAACCAAAAAAAATACAACAGAAATGGAGAATACCTTAAATAAGGAAATATGGCAGTCTAGGCATTTACAGGGCTTATGACCTGTCATTGGCTGGTTTAAGTGGCCACTTTACACACTGTATAACATTCACCATTTTGCCTATGTTTGAACATCCATATTTTTTCAATTCTTCCATTTGTTGATTTTAGTGAAGTTAAAGAGCTGAAACCTTTTTTATTCATCTGACTGAATTATTTCACATACTAGGCAATGCCTGAAAACAATTTTTAAATTTTTAAACTTCTTCTTGGACCAGTTGGTTTCATTACAATATTTGAGTTTTTTTGAGTTTCACCCCCTCGGGAGTCATTTAGATTAATAAATTACAACAGAGTGTGAGACAATATGGATGTTCAAACATAGGCAAATGGTGAATGTTACACAGTGTGTAAACTGGCCACTTAAACCAGCTAACGACAGGTCATAAGCCCTGTAAATGCCTAGACTGCCACACTCCCTTTGTCAACATTCCCCTTCTTTTGTTTTGAATTGCTCTTTTGAGCTTTTGTTTTTTGGCAAATGAACTAGTGTGCCGCCACTGTGATGACTTTCTTTTGTCTCAGGGGTGTAATGAGCCACCCATGTTTCATCACCAGTCACAATGGAGCTCAGAAAACCCCCACCTTCCAATTCAAATCGCTCGAGGAACTCGCGAGATGCCTTACCTTATGACGGCGCGCACCTCGCAGTTGGCGAGATTCCTTATTGACATCTTTCACAGAAACGAACACTACGAGGCAATTTTTGGTACTAACAAGGGTCGCCGATGCTTGTTGTGTTCAGGAGACCCCCTACTACCAATTGGTGTTGCCAACTTTTGAAAAAAAAATACTCACAGCACGAGAGCCAAACAGTTCTCTTGCTTTCTGGATATGCCTCGTATATGACGTATATAAAACTCTTTATTGCTCACTAGTTCGACCCCATCTAGAATACGCTTCTCCTATTTGGTCTCTATTCTACAGGACTCATATTGACCATATCGAGTCTGTCCAACACCGTATTCTAAGAAAAGTGGCATGGTTGCTCGGATTACAAAGGGGTAATTATTCCTATTTTGAAATAGAGCAATCTCTTAATCTGTCTTCATTGGAGAGACGTAGAACTGAGATGGACCTTATATGCATTTTCCAAATACTTAATGCCATAAGTAATGTCCCATCTCTGTTGCAATCTATTTCTTTTCATGTTCCCAACCGCATCACCAGAAGTCAAAATCTGCTATTTGTAAAATCTTGTAAGAGCAACTTTGGTTTTTATGCCCCAATGTCCAGAATGTGTAGATTAGTCAATTCATCACACGACTTGGAATTCTTTGGGATAGATCTTCCGGCTTTTCGTAGATCTCTTCGCGACCAAAACAGTGTGGGATGAAGTTGGACTGCATGGCTTAGCTCGAAGTCTTATGTCTTTCGTTTTTATGAATATATTGTATACCATTATTGTATTGCCCTTGTTTGTCTTCGCTACATAGTTTAATATGCGTTTTGTTCAGTTTTTTGTATTTATGTTTCTTCATATAACTGTTGTAATTGGCTTAGGCCGTAAATATTATAAATAAAATTAATATAAGTTATACAGGCAACACAACTTCCCTTTGATAGGAAAAGTACAGCACAAAAATTTTACAGAGACATTAAGCTTCCGACAAAATATAAATTGTGCACCACCCATCGATGGGAGGAAAAACAAAGCTCCCCTAAAACTACAGTTGTGTTCTTTTAATAGAACAAACATGTAACACTAATAACATTATTAGTTTTTTATTATTACATTATTTATGATTATTTGAATTGCAGATATTCTGAAGACTTCCGTCCCGTGCTGGAGGGGTGCAGTTGCTTGTGCTGCAGTAAATACACCCGGGCGTACATCAACCACCTCTTGAATACAAAGGAACTGTTATCCAGTGTTCTACTAATGGTGTAAGTTTTTAAATTTGTACGTTTATTAGGGGCTTCATGATAGACGCAGCGCAACCTCCCCAGCCCACTATACCAGAGGTTGCCACTGACCAGAAAAGAGCAAAATACTCAGTTCTGAGAGTGCCAATGTCCAAGATGTTCCTAAGTGAGCAGAATACGTGACACAGTTTTCTTAATCTGGAGACCAGCGATTGGACCTGAACCTCCCATCGTAGATTTTTGTCAGATATTTAGTTGTAATATTTTTACAATGAGGTTTCAGTTCAGTGATTTTTTCAAACTCAAAGACTGTTACCACATGAACAAAAACGATATTGTTTTGTCCCCGGACTCAACCATTGTCCACGTGTAAACAGCAATTTGTAGGTCAGAACATTGCTCCGAGACATTGCATGGAAATATATGGGCAGGCTATCTCCGCGGAACAATGATTATCCCTGCCACCGTGCGCGGCCGGATTGTCCTCGTTTGAAAGCACACGGTCAGGACCCTAGGACAATAGCGATTTGCTCAACGCAAGCGTGTCGGTCCCGTGCGATTTTTTCTGCTGAAAAAATGGCTTTTTATTATTTAGTTCGTTCTTTAACTATTCCAATTCATGTTTGAAGGCATGGGAGATCCTACTCAGTTGGAGGTTGACAGAAGAAAGGGATGTTGGTACTTCGAGTGTGTTTAATACAACTGTATAAACAGATTGGCAGTAAAAGTAATTGCATAGACGTTTTATGTTAGTAACTGTGGAAGTACTGAACTACCCGACTTTATGATGGAACTGGCTGTATGAACACACTAAATAAAGATGCCACTACTTATGTATATTATTGCCTAGTGTTCATTTTACTTCCTAATGGGATCTTGAGGTCATGTGCTAATTCCGTATTTCTCTCTCTTAAATGAACTAAATTGCAAGAACGAAGAACATCGACCGATCTTACGACTTTATATAAAATAATAAAACCAATGTTTGATACCCCTGATCTACTGAAATTGATTTCATTCTATGTACCACCTAGATTAAGCGGAACATCTACAATATTTTATTGTCAAAATTGTCGAACGGTAGCTCAATATAACTCACCTATTGTTAGATTACAGAATACCGGGAATGAATATGCATCACATTTTGATATATTTAGTTTATCTCTGCCTAACTCAAAAAATAAAGTGACCAACATATTTTTATCAAAAAGAGCAAATCATCTTCAGAAGATTGGGTTGGAATAGTTATAATTTGATTGATTAATGAATTTTGTTATTGTATAATTTCTTTAAAATATATATGTATTTCAAGTAATTATTAATGTGTACAGTACGAGTATATTAATATTTCATACTCGATTTTTAATTTTTTTTAAAATATTTTTATTTTTAAGCACTCTTTATACCACATATATGTAAATGGCAGAAATGCCGTATATAAATAAATATCAACAGTTTGTTATTAGTTATTTGAATGTTTTGACAATCTATTGTTTGCATACAGAAAATATATGCCTCCCACAAATTCACGAACCCAGAGTCCCACAAATGGGGTTTTTATTATTTTCGCTCTCCTGTAAAATTCGTCATTTGTTCATTTGCTACCCTTCATATAGTCAAGTAACTCAACATTTTTTCAGGCATAATCTCCATCATTACTTGGAATTTTTTAAAGCGATCCGCGCAAATGTGACGACAGAAAATTTGACCAAGATGAGAAAGCTGATCAGCGAGCAATTCAACCGGCACGAAGCCAAGAGGAAGTCACAGGGGACGAAAAAGCCAATTGCGGAACCCACCAAGAGAAGGCGGCGCCTGTCGGAAGACTCTAAAATTAAAGAAACTGGCTGATAAATAAAACTTTCATGTATTGAAGCAGAATTGTTTTTATTTTGGGGAATCGTAAATCGCTTCTCTCAAGTAAAAATCTTGAAAAGAATGAGTGGAAATAGGTCTGCTTAGTAGTGAAGTGATTTGCGCAATCTTTCAACAATCCCAAATAATGATATTGCGCTGGTGATGCTCCAATATTGCGTAACTATAATTTTCCGCTTTTGGTAGGGTAACCCCGAAATTGTTCTATTAACCCTCCCTCCCTGGTGCCCGGTGATGTGTATCCAGTACACATTGCGTCTAATAACTATATCTCCATAAATATAATAAATATTGGGTTTGGATTTTCAGTATTCCTCCATTACACATTTACGTATCGACTGAAATAATTTATTATTAAATTGTATTATTATGCACAAAAAAAGCATTTTATCGGAAATCGGGGATAAATGACAAATATCATCAAAAGTATACTCTCAGTCAGTCACGTAGTCCAGTACTAGCTACTTAGTAGCTCTCGGGAAGTTGGCGCGGGTGCACATTTCGCCCGAGTCAGCGATACCCAATGGTTTTTTCATGTTTTCAGCAAATAGATTTGAAATATTATCATCTATGAATTAAATTATGGTTAATTAAAGCTATTCCCTATAAGTATTCCACTGTCCCCTTTAAAATTTCTTATTTTTTAATGTGTAGTGACTACACAGCACCGTAACGCACGGGTGTTTTTAGGACAGTAAGGGAAAGGTTCATATCTGTACCTTGAGCCTGAAAGTCAGAGTGTTCAGAGTCATATTCAGATTCTATTAATGCTGAAAACATCAGAGTCCCCCGATATACCACTACCGAAATAGCTCGTTCTAAAACACCAGTACACTAGTAGGGCAGTAATAATACTCTGCTGGTATTAAAGCAGTGGATACCGAATCAATTACACCATTTTTATAACAAACTACCTCTGACACAGCAGATTAAATCTTACTGTCATAATCAGCCATACTTAACCATTATGGCATTTCTTTTGCTGTTAATTTCATTATTTTACTTTGATTTTTTAAGCATACTGTTTACTTTCAATTGCTGTTTTATGCTATTAATATTGTGTCGATAAAATGCCTAGACTTCTATATTACCTTCTCTTAAATGTTCTTCATCTCTGTTGCAATATGTTAATATAAACAGCTCCCCAGGGAGTTGAATCCAGTTCTTGTCTACAAAAATTTGGACAAACTCAAAATATTGTCAATAAATTACCTGGTCCATGAAGAAGTATAGAAATTGAAAAAATAACATTTTCAGGCGTTGCCTAATATGCAGGTGAAATAATTCAATTAGATGAATCTCACCCGCATAAATAAAGGTTTCAGCTCTTTAACTTCACAAACATCAACAGATGAAAGAATTGAAGGAATATAGATGTTCAAATATAGGCAGAATGGTGAATGTTACACAGTGTGTAAAGTGGCCACACCAGCCATTGACAGGTCCATAAGCCCTGTAGATGCCTAGACTTCTATATTACCTTCTCTTAAATGTTCTTCATCTCTGTTGTAATATGTTAAATTTATATTTACCTATTTTCATAAAATTTTATGTTTAAATTAATTGCACGTAATTTAATGATTTTGCCTAAAGAAAGTTTTATAAATACATTGTTTTTCATTCAATATTCTACATGACTTTTTATACTGAAGTCCGAGGAGGAATTGGGGCGCAGGCCGGGCGGTTAGAACAAAACACATCAAAGTCCCATGGTTATTTGATAGTCCATACTTTAAATGCTTTTTTCTTAAATATTCTGCTCAGCGATTTCGTCAATTTCCATTACGATGGACAATAAAAACACGCTATAGGCACAGTGGGTACAGCTTCACAGTCATACGAGTACGGCCACTCATTGCCTTGATAGACATCACGTGAGCTAATACATCGCGTCATAGCCGCCATATTGGATCAGTTCGCGTATTTATTGGACACATCTCGTACATCTTCATCGCAGATATGCAAATTACGATGAAAGGGTCACAAAGAAAATGGCACAAATATTGATCATCATTTTTACTGACAAAAATCTTCAAACATAAATAAAAAAACAACCATTTACTAATGAGAAAATATATACATATTATATATATCATTCGTTACATGTGTACTGAATTACTCCTGTCAACTGGGAGCCAAAAATATACATCAAGATTCCTCAAAACAGTATAGATTTATACTTTGAAATAAAATGGCAATTTGAAATAATGAGTTGGACTTTTCAAATACATTTATCCATTAACATATTACAACAGAGATGAAGAACATTCAAGAAAGGTTAAATAACCTATATACCTAATCACTATTCTGCCTATATTTGAACATCTATATTCCTTCAATTCTTTCATCTGTTGATGTTTGTGAAGTTAAAGAGTTGAAACCTTTATTTATGAATGTTACACAGTGTGTAAAGTGGCCACTTAAACCAGCCATTGACAGGTCATAAGCCCTGTAGATGCCTAGACTTCTAAATAACCTTCTCTTAAATGTTCTTCATCTCTGTTGTAATATGTTAATATAAACAGCTCCCCAGGGAGTTGAATCCAGTCCTTGTCTACAAAAATTTGGACAAACTCGAAATATTGTTGACATTTATCCATAACTGATAAAATAATAAAATTATCCGAGTTTGTGTGAATTACTCGAATCCCACCAATTAGCTAGGCTAAGCTGAATCGTAGTAATTAGCTGGGATCACCAAATTTGACTGTGTAGTTATAACCTCACTTATTTAGGATCAGCCAAGTTGACTATTCATCTGGAATGAGTCAACTCTTACTAATCAGCCAAATTTGTATGTTTTCTTTTATTTATTTAATATTTTTAAAAACCAGTAGGGTTATATAAGTTCTAAAGTCTGTTCATTATTACAAGAATTTCCAAACAAACAAACCAGCCGTGTGATACCTGACAGAAAACAGCCTATTTCAACACATATCGTCTTAATTTAGTGGATTGACATTTATTAGATTCGTTAGTATCTATTTTGAAATTTGATAATAATTTGATGAATTTGTTAATGACTGTGATAAAAATATCAATAAAAACGCCTCAGTCAATAGAAACATTAGCGTTCATATGATTTAGCCAAATGTTTCAATTTTGGTGACCATTTTCAACGAGTTGTAAATAACTCACTTTAAGAAAATGGAAATCAAGTTGGGAAGAGTGGGGTACGAACCCCGGACCTCTGATCCGCGAGTCCGCAACACTAGCCACAAGACCACAGCCCGATTCAAATAATATAATAAAACTTAGCAAAAGAGATTTTTATGATAATTTTATTCAAATCATTATTTAAATTTAGCGAGTACTCTCAGGTAAAAATCATGCAAAAGGAAATCGGCTGGAGATTAGTCGGTCCTGTGGTGTAATGGTTATTGCGTTTGCCAGGCATTAAATGAATAAATAATTGTAAAGCAATAAATATCGATCTACCGTATTGAATTTTACCATGCCGTGGTGTGAAATGGGCCAATCATGCAATATCACGCAGTGGGCTCGTGGTTTGCACGTGCACAGCGATCCAGTCTCCGTAAATGTACGGTAGTCTTGTTATATCTCGTCATTTTAAATCTTTAGTGCAATTTTTTAGGTAAGTCATTGTAATGTAAATTTTTTTACCATCTTTTACGTCAAACTGGCGTGTTTTTTCGTACAGTTCTGTCGTAGGTCAGGCAGGGCAAATCGTATGTCAGTTTAATTATTTTATTTTGTTGTCTTTGTATTCTTGTTATGTCTGTCTTGTCACCGTTTCCCCAGAAGGCGATCATGTATCTCCATTAGTTTTAGCCCGAGCTGAACCTTACCAATTGTTGGGATCGGCCAAATTTGGCCGGGATTAGCCGAATTGACTACTGAATGAGAAAACTCAATATTACAAAATAGTTACATAACAGAAAATAATATATATTTCTTTCATAAAAGTTGTCAAAGCCAATATAGGAATATTACTTGAATTTATGGGATAGATTTCAGCATAACGGATTTATTTTGTTTGGTAAAATAAACATACATTTACCCAAAGAAATTGCTTAAAAATTGTCACAAACGTCTGCTATTAAAGTGGTCAAAAAATAAACGGAGAAACTATCACGCCATTTTATGTAGGAGTGGTCAAAGAGGATAGAACGCCACACCACAAACGACATCGTGCTATTTCAACAAAATATAATCTATCAACTAAAAAAGGTGGAAAAGGGACACAGTTCAGAGTGCGAAAAATCTAGAACCCTGTACGGTCGTTTTCGGCTCGATGGCTACTCGGGAAATTGAGTGGCGGAAGTCCACCTCGTCGTGTAGTGGTTGGCGCGTTCACCTGCCCTTCTCGAAGTCCTGGGTTCGATTCTTGACAGGGCAGACGTGAAAAATTGACTTGGTGGTTCTATGCTGCAATACATCATCGTCCTTAGACTGACGGGCTGATCGATAATGCATGAATTCTTACACTGATCGTTAAACGTGGCATTTTGTGTGCCAATGCACTGCCCTATGGGCAGGGATATGATGAAGACTGATTGCCTTCAAGTATACAGCAAATGATTGACGCACACCGTTATAACTGTACGCACGCTGGGTTATGACCAAACAAGATGAAAACATGGTACATCCAACATCCGCGCATTACGGTGCTGTGTAGTCGCTACGCGTGCAAAAAAATGAGAGATTTTAAATTGTAAAAATGTAATATTCATAGGCAATTGCTTCAATTATTTATAGTTGATATAAAGTGAAAATATTTTTAATCTAGTTGCTAAAAACATGAAAACATTAGCTCATGCTCGCAGCGCGGGCGAAAGGACCGCCCCTGACGAAAGTCAGAGAGCTACTAACTGGCATCGGCAAGAAGTACAAACTTTGCTATTCGCGCGTGTGGCGTGTGAAATTGTCTCCCTCGCTCCCGAATATACCTGTATTATCGAGAACGAGACGTAAATAGTGTGTGAGACCATTATATATTAGGATTACACTTTTACTATGTACTCCACAACATGTGACATATTGATAAACTTTCTATAGTAATGGTGATTTATCTCCAGTTTTTGATCAAATGCTTTTTGTTCCCAATAAGCATTGATTATTTATTAAATATTTTAACCGAAGGGAGAGTTAGTAATGAATTGGAGGCACTGTATGACAAACCCAGCATTGTACAATTCATAAAAAAGGAGATTACAATGGTTGGGTCATGTGCCCAGAATTAATAATGATTGTGCCCTCTTAATACCACTCCGGAAGGCGGATGAAGCAGAGACCGGCCGAAACGAAGATGGCTGGATGATGTGAAAAGTGACATGAGAACAATTGGACGGGCTGGAGAAGAGCCGCAGGATGCCGGGAGGAATGGAGACAGAGTATGACGAGGCAAAAAGGATGGACCGCCACACGACTATCCGGCCATTTATACACGTCCTTCGGTTGCGTCTGCTTTTGAGAAGACCAGACTTTAGATTTTGGTTCATCTGATGCCACGTCTTCCGTGGTCGTCTTCGTCCTTCGTTACCTTCCATTCTATCCATGCCATATACGTCTTTTGATATCCATTCGTTCGACGTGACCGAACCATCTAAGTGCCTTGAACATTTCCTGTTATAGTGCTTACTTCCAGGTTACATGGCAAAATGTGCTGTGTAAACTATTCTAAATATAATTTTTGGGAACGCAAGGGAACAATAATGACGACGTTACACTTTTAAGCAATTCTTTTGAGTACATTTGTACGTTTTTAAAATTTTATCATCCGAAATGCTTTTAACTCAAACACAATACAAAACACACACCTACGTATAGTAAAACTTACGAGTTATTTGGCCAAGTTGACATTTTGATAGCACCAACGTAAACTGTTGTATGTTGAAATAGATGGATAAACTGTTGTACGTTGAAAGAGATAAAATAGATTTTCTAAATTAATTTTTTCCCCTCAAAAGGGGACACCTACTAATTTTTAGGTAATAATATGACATGCGTATTCAAGAAAACGCATATCTATTCATAGTTTTCATTTATTACGTCTTGTGCACACGCCTGGTTGAAATATACAATACGGAAATATCACATACTACGAATACCGATAAAAACATTTGAAAAATTGATTGTATTTTCAAAAACAATATGAATATTGTGGAGAAATGTTTTCATATATAATTTTAAAAATGAAATTGTAAAAAAAAAATTACAAAAATGCAACACTTTTGGCCTTGACAATTGTGACAGTTTTATTTAAATTTAAACAATATTTTGAGTTTGTCCAAATTTTTGTAGACAAGGACCGGATTCAACTCCCTGGGGAGCTGTTAGTATTAACATAATGAAGAACATTTTAGAAAAGGTATTATAGAAGGCATCTACAGGGCTTATGACCTGTTATTGGCTGGGTTAAGTGGGCGCTTTACACACTGCGTAACATTCACTATTCTACCCATATTTGAACATCTATATTCCTTCAATTCTTTCATCTGTTGATGTCTGTGAAGTTAAAGAGCTGAAGCCTTTATTTATGCGAGTGAGATTCATCTAATTGAATTATTTCACCTGCATACTAGGCAACGCCTGAAAATTTTTACCTTCACAAACATCACAGATGAAAGAATGTTACACAGTGTGTAAAGTGGCCACTTAAACCAGCCAATGACAGGTCATAAGCCCTGTAGATGCCTAGACTTCTATATTACCTTCTCTAAAATGTTCTTCATCTCTGATGTAATATGTTCAATTAAAACAGTCGCAAAGTTCCAAATTTAACCGCATCGTGACGTATTAGGGACACGGCCAATGCAATGAACCGTTTTCGCGGGAATTCAAAATTATATATTTAAAAATATTTTTTATGCTATTAACAAGTACAAAAATTATTTTCCTTTACTCAACAGAAGTTCACACACCCTATTAATTTCAAATTGTCAAAAAAAAAAGTGATATTTCACTATTGTATTGTGATGATAAATAACACCATTTTTAATGTGATTTTGGGTTTTATTCTCCAAACTGGTAGGGTTTTTTAACGATCCCCGTACATTCAGAATCCTGTAGAACTCGTTGATTCGAACCAGGCTTGAGTGCTTCGGTGATATGGAGTCACTCATGTTGGAGAGGGTTCAGGAAACATTTACCCGATGGGTTCACACTGACGCATTTTATCAGACTGGTACGAGGTTTTATCGAGAACTCAGCCACTTTAGAGTTCAATTTTTATGTTCCACAGTCAGCACAGACTGTTTTACCGAACCCACCTGCCCTGGTTATGCCGATTGGCAGAGCAGTCAGACAGCCGAACATTATCACTTTGGAGATAGACACCTTTCACGTCGGTGAAACTGTGTATGTTTAAGAGGCAAATACTTGCTATTGGAGAGTATTATACCTTAAAAACGTCAAACCATCGTGCAAGGGCTCCTGGTTTGATATTGTCCTTAAATATTTTGTTATTTGTAAAAATGTTTGGGTAAAATAAATCAATTCAAATTTGAACATACGACAGTTTACGTTGCTGCTATCGATTTGATAATTTTATCTATCAATATAGGAAACATATATATTATATTACGATAAATTAATCACTAATTTATAATGTTACATTTCAAAACATTGGTATAAAATTTATATAGAAAAAAATACATTTAACTACATAGAACGATAAATTGGTGTTTTTAATTTATTAAACCTAGATATGATATAAACCTTATGTTAAAACCTTAGCTATATACTCGTAGTATGATTTTTATAAGAATTTCCCACTGACATTCGGGCGATCATAAAATATATTTGTATCTCTTTGCCGAGGTTTCTGATTACATTACAATGTCGATCAGCGGAGGGGATTTAGCTAATTTAGTTTTCGTTTTGAGTATTTTTTTATTACTGGGTACCATGTCGTTCTCCGACGGATGGAACAAGATAAAGAGGTACTGAAGACCATAGAGAGAGAAAATCTCGAGTACTTTGGGCATGTGATGAGAGGCGAAAAATACATTTTACAAGTCATTCTACGGGGAAGGATCGAAGGAAGACGCAGTGCAGGAAGAAGGCGCATCTCTTGGCTCGAGAACTGCGTGGCCGGATCCATTGCAGCACTCGGTCCTCGTTTAGGCTGGCTGCCAGCAAAGTGAAAGTTGCTGCGATGATAACAATAACTGGGTACCAGGGCCTCGATTATGATGGGAAGATAAAGACGTCATACCTTCACCTTGACGGTATAGTTGAAGATAAATTCCCTCTAGCGAATACAAAGATATACTACCGACCCCCCACCTTTAAGTTTTGGGTAGGCACATCGATATGAAAAAAAGGGGAAGCGTACGTCATGGTATATATCTAAAATGCTCTAAAAATACTCTAAAATGATATAGCTTCAGTATGACATCATAGTTAAAGATAAAAGTCTCGCGACCGACTACAAAGGTATACTACCGATACCCCATCAAGTTTTGATGTAAGTACATCGGTTTATATTGACGGGTCGATACGTTTATCTACGCATTAAAAGTGTCAAAAATTTTCTTCCACTTAGAAATTTTTCCTTTAATTATGATTTATTAAAATTTTTAATCGTTTTGAGGCTGGCACTTTTTTTCTTAAAAGCCCATCCCATTAAAAATATGAGAAAGAGATAAGTAAATTTTGAAGTCAAATTAAATTCTGACATAATTGTCAGTTTAGTAAGACGAACGGCTAGATGAGAAAATAATGTCGCTAAGTTCTGTCCTATTAACATATAAGAGTATTTAAGAGTAATTATTTAAGATACTAAATTAAATTCTCACACGTATTTTGAAAAAAGCATCCAATTTCATTTGCTTTGATTGTTGCTTCCTTTCTTGCAGAATCATAGCATAAACTACAAATATTTGAATATTCTTTTAATTTTAATAATAATAAAATATGAAATATAATCATACTTTTTATTTTTCTTAAAAACAAAACGAAAACTAACTCGGAAACAATTTCACACACACAATAGGCTGCTCGCACACACGGAAATATAATAAAACAACGTGTAAAAGTGTGTCTGCTATTAGAATCGCGGCGCCTACTGTCGTCTGGTGTGGCCGAACCAGGGAATCCCCCGCCGGCACCAACCAGCGTACTTGTAAATCTGCGTAAATCGAACTGGTGCAAAACGACGTTTACCTGTATTTCTATTTATTACTTTTTAATAGAAAAAAAAACTTAATAAAACCGTACGAATTTAAAACAGCGCTCGCGCTCGTGGCAGGACGTCTCCGATGAATCCTGTGGGATCCTGCACTTACAATCTTGCTCCGATCCTGGTGAGAAAATCACGTGGGATTTCGGTATACTGAGATTGCGAGACCTTGTTACAGGCTCAAGTCAATATTTTGCCAGACCTTCCTTGGTTCAGTTGCCACATGGAACCAGCCACTAGCTTACAAGGGACGAGAGAATACAATGCTGGTATTAATTTACAAATGTGTATATTCCGTCCCTTTCCAGTAAGCGACTGGATGCTAGATCCCGTTAGATCTGGCGCTCTCTCCACGCATGCTGTAAGGGCCCTGATGGTGGACATTACAATGTGTTCCGAAACGTCGGCAAAGTAAAAAATGTGCAACAGAACGGCTGTAAAAATCTAAGGACAATATTTTGAGTACCGTATTTTGCAGACGATAAGACGCATCGGACCATCCCAATTATGGTTGAATATTCAAAGTAAAAAAGCGCATCTGATGGTCTGAAAAATACGGCATGTCAAAATGTTTGTAGAGAAGGAAATAATTGGGGAATATGGAAATTTAGGCACATAGAAGACTCGTGACCCGTCAGTGGCTGGTTTGAATAATCGCTTTAGACACCATACTGCCTAATATTTGTGTTTTCAAAAGTTGTATATACGAGTTGATAAATATCAAACGCCAGTATGTCCACCGATTTAAAAAAAAAAATTTGTTCTACAAAATGTAGAGAAAAAAAATATTATCTATTCCGTACTGTTCAAATTAAAACATGTCCTCATTATTACTATAAAAACACGGTCAAAAAACTCTGTTTCAATTCAGAAGTTAGTATGTAGATATTTATCAACTCATATCTAGTCAAAGCAGGCGTCCTTTTACATTATTTAACGCTTCTACTTAGGTGACATCTGTTGAATTTTTGTTGAAGTTTTTTCATAGCAATATTCAATGTAATGATCGCTTAAACCACCCAATGACACGTCACAAGCTCTGTTGAAGCCTAGACATCTATATTCCCTTCTTGAAAATATTCTGCACTGTTTTAGGATGTCAATCTTACGAAAGAATCCAGTCCTTGTCTACAAACATTTGGATTGGCTCAAAATATTACAAAAAAATATACAATAGTGGTTTCAGCTCAATGACATTATTAATTGAATCGGCATTCACTTCGTAACACTTCATTATAAATTATTATGAAAATAAAACTTTTTTATCAGTGTTACACAATTTTATTATTTTACAAGAAAACTACTAGTTTCGGGAGAGCATGTATACGAAAAAAAAAACGAGAAAGTATACGAAGTTTTATATCACTCGTCGATGAACGAGTGCTCTCCCAAAACTGTAGAAGTGTTCTTGTAAAAGAGGAAAAAATTGTGCAAGTTTTATTTTCATAATACTCAGCTCAATGACTTCACAAAAATCAACAAAGAAATATGAATGTTCAAACATGACAGAATGGCGAATGTTATACAGTGTGAAGTGAGCATTTGAACCAACCAATGACCGGTCATAAGTCCTGTAAATGCCTCGACTTCATGTGAGTTGAAAATTATTTATATTTATACAAATAAATATTTGTTATAACACAATATAAGTAACATGCAGAATATATATTGTCGTTGTTCTGGCAACAGTCACTAACCCTTAAAATGACGGTTTTGAGTTTAAAACAAAAGACTGGACCTCTGATCCGTGAATCCGCAACACTAACCACAACCCGGTTCAAATAATATAGTAAAACTTGACAAGAGATTTTAATGATAATTTTATCAAAATCATTATTTAACTTAAGCGAGTACTCTCGGGTAAAAATCCTGCAATAGGAAATCGACTGGAGATTAGTCGGTATCACGGTGTACTGGTTATTGTTAAATAAATAAATTACAATGTTTTTAAGATTTATGAATTTCAAATCAAACATTACAATTGAAGATCTTAACTATAAATGTTTAATGAAGCAGTTAAAATTAATACGTATTAGTGATAGAAGGGACATTTCAGATTTAGTGCTGCTTTTCAAGTTATTAAATAATGTTCTTGACAGTCCCGAACTTTTAAATTGTGTGAATTTTTATGTGAGACAGCGTGGGACGAGACAAAATACTTCTTTTGCTGTTGATTTGCATAGTTCAAACTATGCTAAATACTCACCTATACCACGGCTCCACATGTTAGCAAACAAACATGGAAACTTAGATGTATTTAATTTATCTTTATACAAATTAAAATCATTACTTTTTAATCACTTCTTTTCTAAATTATAAAAATGTACCAAGTGTTATACTTGTTTGACTGTTTATATTATGACACATCGCCTCTGTTACTTCAATACTTTTCATATTTAAACCCTTTATTTATTGTTAATTTGCTGCATACCTATGTTATAATTTCTTATTTAATTTTTCTTAATGGACAACTGTATGAAAGAGATAGAATGTATGAGTATTGGAGCAAAAATGGATAATTTTTCAGTAAGCTGCTTGTTGTATGCTGACGATGCAGTTCTGTTAGCAAGCAGCAAGGCTGATTTGCAGCAAATAGTCTCTAGAATGTATGATGTATGCCTGGAGAGCGAATTGGCGATAAACGAAAATAAGTCAAAAGTGATGGTATTTGAAAGGGATAGTGAGGTTACCGACTGCATAATAAATGTAAACAACGAATGTCTCGAGCAAGTAGAAGAATTTGTGTATCTGGGAAGCATGTTTTCAAGAGATGGAAGAGTAGAAAAAGATGTTGAAAGAAGAGTGAATGCGGGCAACAAAATGAACGGAGCACTAAGCACAGTAATTTCTAATAAAAATGTCAATCGCAGTTAAACTGGCAGTGCACAACGGAGTTTTAGTCCCAACACTTATGTATGGAAGTGAAACATGAAATTGGCAGAGGAAGGATGAAAGCCGAGTGAACGCAATTGAAATGCGATCTCTTTGACGAATGTGTGGGAAATCAATGTATGACAGGGTTACGAATGATGAAATCAGGCGAGAGTGTAAATCTGAGACAAGTATGATTGATAAGATTAAGAAAGGGTCTCTGAGATGGTTTGGTCACTCAAAACAAGTATATATGGCGAAAATGAACGGCAACGTGAGACGAGGACGACCGAGGAAGACGTGGCATGATCGGATAAACCAAAATCTTAAGTCTGGTCATGTCGAAAGCAGACAGAACCGAAGGGCATGTATGACAAGATGTATGAATGTGGAAGAGACTAGGCTTGTATGCCAGGATAGACGTGTGTAGCGGTCCATTCTCTCTGCCTACCCCTACGGAGAAATGGCGTGATGGTAGTAGTAGTTAATTATTTCCTTATTTTCTGCTGATTTTATTTCATGTATCTATATTTTCTATACTGCGCACAAGTGTTTAGTTTCATTAAAATTGTTTTTCAATATTATTTTATGCTTTGTCAAAGGCGTAAGCCGTCGAAATAAATAAATAATTGTAAAACAATGAATATCGTATTGTAGTTTATCATGACGTGGCGTGAAATGGGCCAGTCACGCGAAGTCGCGCAGCGGGCTCGTGGTTTGACGCGCACGGCGGTCCGGTCTCCGCGATTTTTCCTCGGACTCCAGACTTTCAAATTGATGTTTTTCGGGTTAGTGACTGTCGCCAGAACGTCGACGATACGAACAATATTATATTGCCTATTTACATATATGGAACTTACACCAATCTTAAAACTAATATATTTAGGAGACAATCAAAATCGTTTTGGTTATAAATCACTATGGGAGTCCATTCTACATGCTTCCATCAAACTCTATACAGTTACAAATCTTACTCGATGCCATCAAATTGTTATTTTTGCAAGTTCTGAATGAATTTCAGTAGCTATTTTCAGATTTAAATTTGCTTTGATTTTCGGGGAACATCTCACATTTTTACCGCCTGTAAGAAATCAAATATTTTTATATCCATTTTCCCATAGCTTTCTCAACAAGTGCACACGGAAAAATAATGTTAGAAAATGAGTAGCAACATGTAGATTGGCTAAAAATATACAAAATATCAAGTAACAAATAATGTTAATAAAAACATCTCGAGTTTGTCTAAGTGTTTGCAGACAGGCTGGATTTCACTCCTCGGGAGCTGATAAAATGTCAATTTATTGCAACACAGAGGGAAGACATTTTCAAGAAGGGAATATGAAAGTCTTTGGGAAGCACGTTTTCAAGAGACGGAAGAGTAGAAAAGGATGTTGAAAGGAGAGTGAATGCGGGCAACAAAAGGAACGGCGCACTAAGCACAGTAATTGCTAATAAAAATATTACAATTTTTGAGTTTGTCCAAAATTGAAGAAATATGGATGTTAAAACATGGGCAAAATGGTGAATGTCGCACAGTGTGTAAAGTGGCCACTTAAACTAGCCAACGACAGGTCATAAGCCCTCTAAATGCCTTGACTTCCATATTCCCTTATTTAAGGTATTCTCCATCCCCGTTGTAATTTGTTAATCTTAATGACTCCCGAGGGGGTGAAATCCAGTCTTTTGTCGACGAACATTTGGACAAACTCAAATATTGTAATAAAACCAACTGATCCAAGAAGAAGTTTAAAAATTGAAAAATTGTTTTTAGGCGTTGCCTAGTATGTGAAATAATTCAGTCAGATGAATCTCTTCACAACAATAAAGGTTTCAGCTTTTTAACTTCACTAAAATTAACAAATGGAAGTATTGAAGAAATATGGATGTTCAAACATGGGCAAAATGGTGAATGTTGCACAGTCTGTAAATGCCTAGACTTCCATATTCTCTTATTTAAGGTATTCTCCATCCCTGTTATAATTTGTCAATAAAAATAAGTCAATCGAAGCTAAACTGGCAGCGCACAACGGAGTTTTAGTCCCAACACTTATGTATGGAAGTGAAATATGGAACTGGCAGAGGAAGGATGAAAGCCGAGTAAACGCGGTTGAAAGGCGATCTCTTGAACGAATGTGTGGGAAATCAATGTATGACAGGGTTACGAATGATGAAATCAGGCGAGAGTGTAAATCCGAGTCAAGTATAATTGATAAGATTAAGAAAGGGTCTCCGAGATGGTTTGGTCGCGTAGAGCGAATGGACGACGAAAGAATGGTAAAACAAGTATATATGGCGAAAATGAACGGCAACGTGAGACGAGGACGAATGAGGAAGACGTGGCATGATCAGATAAATCAAAATCTTAAGTCTGGTCATGTCAAAAGCAGACAGAACCGAAGGGCATGTATGGCAAGATGTATGAATGTGGAAGAAGCTAGGAATGTATGCCAGGATAGACGTGTGTGGCGGTCCATTCTCTCTGCCTACCCCTACGGAGAAATGGCGTGATGGTAGTAGTAGTAGTAGAAGATGAAAGTCTAAGAGGAATCTCACCAACATCAATAAAAGTTTATTGCGTATGCAGACAATTGGTAGAATTCAATATTAAATTTAGTAATGTATCCAAAATAAAACACGTTTATTGGATTATAATTCTACTTTATTTTTTTTAATATACAAAGGGTATTTTGTGACACGTTTTGTCTGGTTGGGACATTTTCTAACAAACTTAAATATTTCTCAGTATACACAAATTGATTTTGAGTTATGACTTATTTTGGCTTGTATAGAAATCCACAATCATAAAACAGAAATTATTTTTAGTATATAAATAAACTTTGTAAATATTTAAGTTAGTTTGTTTGAAAATGTCCTAACAAGACGAAACGCGTCACAATATACCCTTTGAATATTTTCAAAATAAAGTAGAATTATAATCCAATAAACTTGTTTGATTTTGGATACATTACCAAATCAATGAAGGTTTCGGCTCTTTTACTTCAAAAAAGTCGCCAGATTGAAGAGTTGGGGAGGCGCGGTGTGGTGATTAAAGCCCGGGTTCGATTCCCGGTTAGGTAAAAAAGCCTTTTTTCGAGCCTGGGTGTTCCGAGCTGTAATCGAACGTAGTTTTGCAGAAAGCAGCCAGCCATAGAAAACTGAAACTGAGATAATAGCACTTTTACGAAAATAGTGAATAATCAAATCCACACAACAGCTGGAATGTTTTTGACTTTGACAAATGATAAACAATGAATACATTGGTTTTTTTTAAATATAAACAAGAATCTCATTATGTATTTCACCAGTTTTAATGATTTTTGAAGTAGCGTAAGATTTTTGTACTTTTGCGGGTGTTTTCTGCAAATTTAGAAATGCCGTTTTTGTGATTGATATTTTTTTCAGAAGGTGATTATTACAGTTATTTATATGAAAGCGTCTGGCTGTTTTTAGCAGAACATAGAATTGACCTTACTGCGCTCGATAACACCAATACCTCATTTTTTCAAAACTGTGCACTGGCTGTTTTCTGCATAACTACGTTCAATTCACCGCTGTAATTGGGCCTTCTAGCTTGTCATCGTGAAAAAAAAAAAATGGTGAATGTTACAGTGTGTAAAGTGGTAACTTAGGCGGGCAAATTCAAAATTTTATTTTCGTATTTTTAAGGTTAAGTACCTAGATAAAATTATTTATGTACTTGTAGTTGACTTTGGTGACGATTTAAATGAGATTTTTTTTTTGCGATAATCAGAGATTGCGAAATCGATTTTTAAACTCAAACGCTATTTAGCGGGACATATAAGCTAATCAGGATTTACAAGGAGATGGTAAAATACCCCATTGGAAATGGAATTTTAGTTAAATACGTCGTTTAAGTGGTATTAGAGAAATCTGAAAAGTATTGTTTAAAGGAGATTACAATGATTGAATTGCATTTTATATAGAGATTACACATTCATTAACTGATTGCTATAATCAATATTCAATTATGTTTTTTCAATAAAAAGAAAA
Source organism: Micrasema longulum (assembly GCF_059751315.1). Taxonomy (NCBI): domain Eukaryota; kingdom Metazoa; phylum Arthropoda; class Insecta; order Trichoptera; family Brachycentridae; genus Micrasema; species Micrasema longulum. Next base: position 90,466 of record NW_028279931.1, read on the forward strand.
TAGTGGAATGCAACAGAAATACAGTACAAAAATTATGTTAAAGATATTTGAAAAAAAAGAGATACATCACTGAACAAATATTTTCAAAAAATAATTAAATACGCAGCTGAACAAAATTATTTTAGCATGTGAACTTTTTCAACAATGTTTGAATATGTCCAAATGCTTGCAGACTGGCTGGATTTCCTCCCTTGGGAGTTATTCATATTTAAATTTATTGCAACAGAGAGGGAAAACATTATTGAGAAGGGAATATTGAAGTCTAGGCATTAACAGGGCTCATGACCTGTCGTTGGCTGGTTTAAGTGGCCACTTTACACACTGTGTAACATTCACCATTCTGCCTATGTTCATCATCCACATCCACATTTCCTCAACTCTTTGGTCTGTTGACTTTTGTGAAGTAAAGCAGCTGAAACCTTTATCGTGCGGGTGAGATTCATCCGGCTGAACCAAATCACCTACTAGGCAACGCCTGAAAACAATTTTCCAATTTTTATACTTCTTCTTTTACCGGGTAGTTAATTCAACAATGTTGAGTATGTCCAAATGCTTGCAGACTGGCTGGATTTCCTCCCTAGGGAGTTATTAAAGTGGCCACTTAAACCAGCCAGTGACAGGTCATAAGTCCAGTAAATGCCAAGACTTTTATATTACCTTCTATAAAATATTCTCACCTCTGTTGTAATAAATTATTTTTTTTAGTTAATCGCTGATTGCGCTCCCAGATTTCTGTAAAAACCCTAAA
>NW_028279932.1:0-22141 GCF_059751315.1 Micrasema longulum
TGGTGGTCTTAGCATATCGCGCCATCGCTCGAACCACGGTGAATGGATCCACCCTGCAGTGGCTTAGAGAATTTCGTTATTAGAGTTTTTCAGGCGTTCTCATAGGCTCCAGGCTCTTTGGCGAAGTAGGGCAGCGAAGGTGTTTATTCGTCCAGCTGTAAACATTTCAGAGGCACTGCAGTACCTAGGCAATCCGAGTAATTGTCTGTATGAATTGTTATACGTGACCCTTGATTTATTCCATGCTCCTTGCGTATAGTTGTTCCATAGTTCCGCTGTATACATGGACGTCAAATACGAAGTAAATATGATTTTTTTTCACTTCGTTACTGCATTAAAAGAAGCGTCTTTCTAGCATAGAGGCCCTGAAATTGATGATATTAATATCCGGACGAGTGAAGAATTGTTCTATGTGTGAAATAGAACCAGAAATCTGGACGTTTTGACTCAATCACTGGTATCAGATAAAAATTCTGATAAAAATTCAATATTCCGTGTATTTTTTTATCAAACCTCGTTTTTTACATACAAAACGGTATTCTCCGTCCACTCGGACACCGATTGAACTAGAAATATTTTTACCATTGCGTTTTATTTTCTCCGAATCTCAGAAGATAACATCTCTAAGATCATATTTAAAATCCCTTCTTGACGAAGCTTATAACCTTTGGACATTATCACCCATTCTTCTCATTCTCACACGATCTAATCATCTTGATATTGCATTTAACCTCGTTTCATATAATCAAGAGTTTCTCTGCATCATTTGCCATGCCTTCATCTTTTGGCATTTTCATTGCTTTTTGATTATCACAAATCCGCTCCATAATGCTGCATGCTGCGTCAACATGGAGAGAAAAATAATCAAGTAAAAGTGCAAATAGCTTTTGGAATATTACCCCTGGATCGATTTTATTTATTTATTTATTTAATGCACCAAATACACAATTTTATCATAGCACAATTATATTTTTTTTATGTCCCGACTTGTTAGAAAATTCCGTGTTCGTCGGGACTCTTCTATATTAATCAATATACAAAATTATCAAAACAATATATAACATAATAATTAAAAATTATACTTGTCAAGAAATAGCAAGGCAATACATGGCAATATGTAAATAGTAATTTATATTAATTTTGCAATTCAATTCGGTGATTAATTGAAAGTAAAAATAAATACAAAATAATAAAATAAAGTAATTATAGTAACACATATCTATAACGTGGAATATGTAATTTTATAAACACAATAATAAATAATTTTATGCTTCGATTACCAATAGTTAAAATATATATTTACAAATTATTAAGCATCACTATTAAGTTTATTCAAAGATAATATACATATACGCATATGGATAATAATGAAGACAGCATCGATATTATATATTTATTCCCAAAGCAATCTTATACAGTGGTCTCTACCCCTCGATAATATCCAATTGTAGATCTTCATCTTAAATAAAGACGTTCTTTTGGAGAACTTAATATGTTCATCCAAGACGTTGAACACTCTTGGAGCTGTATATGAAAAGTGTCTCCGAGCAAACGTCGTACGTGTTCTCGGTATTAAGTAGTTTAGGTTACGCGAAAACCTCGAACGGGCATTCTGTTGGGACCTCCTTTCGAAGTCGCCTGGCCAGAAAATTGACAATACTTTCTTGATTTAAATTTGTCAAATATCAAGTACCTCTGATAATTTAAATAATGGTTCAGATGGGTAAGTCGAAGGACATCGAAGCATAACTCTAAGAATTAGTTTTTGCGTCTTGATTAGGGGGCTCATGACAATTGTCGAGCAACCTCCCCAGCCAATTATGCCATAGGCAGCCACCGATTGGAAAAGCGCAAGTAGACATATTTTTGTTAACATATTATGAATGTTATTTGAATTTACAAATTAAGTTGACTAAGGCATTTGTACCGCATACCAAGGGAGATCTGTTTCCCCCAAAAATAATGTTGGTGAACGACCCAGTATGGCAACGTGTCAGTACTAAAATTTTTCCTAGACTGATGTATGTATGTTTGTAATTTATTGTAAATATCCGTATATTTTGGACGCGCAATTGGTTTTTAAAAAAGACAAGCTAGTAAGGAGAATTTTTAAGATTATTCCAGAGCGAAAATGATGGACGCCCGCTAACGCGTCGCGGCTTTGTCGAAACTTTTTGACAAAAAAACAGACCGCGCTGATGCCCTAGCCACGAATATTATTTTTTTTGTATTTAATTTTATTAAAGAATGTAAACATGAACAGAAAATATAAAAGGAAAAATAATGAAACCCACTGAACCACGAAACCGGCTTGTCAGCAGGTTTCTTATTTTTCCTTTATAAAGAAAAACGTTAGAGAAATTATATAAATTTAAAAAGTAATAAAAACAGTATTATGAACTAAAAGCATACGTATTTCTACACAAAATGTATTTACAAAAAATCAAATAGATGAATGTTAACATAAAATAATAATCAATATAAAGCTTTGTGAGACATTAACCATTCAATTATTTTTTTCTTAAAAGTTTTGTCAACATTTTCTTTTAAGACCAGCTTAGGAATCTTATTAAACATTCGAGTAATTGTATAATGAAGTGTTCTTTGGCCATACTTGTTTACAAACCTCGGTACTGACAAGCTTTCACGTTTTGCTAGCCTTGTATCATGTGTATGTAAATACTTTATCTGGTAGTTACTATCAAATCGATATCTAGTAACAAATTTAAGCCATAGAATAGCATTTACGGACAAGCACCCTTGCTTTTTAAACAATTCGGTTCTTGTCAATTCTAGCTGATCTTTTAATTCATTTAAGAGCTAAGTTTTGTAAAGATTTAATTTTTTAAATTTTAGTTTTACAGGAAAGGCCCCAACTGGTAATACCGTACCTAATAATTGATTCCGCTAATGATTGATAAATAAGTCTTAATGTTATTATTGGTACCAAATATTTTATTCTAAACATGCTGCCTATATCTGTCCTTAATCTTTTACACAATTTGGTAATATGTTTATCCCATTTTAAAAACTTATCAATCGTAATGCCTGAATACACATGTTCATTAACTATACCAATTTGAGTTATTAATCAAAAAGGATAATTCGTTACATTTCAGCGTGTTATTGGTTCGTTTATTTGCGTGCTAAACAAGACTTTCCGTATGAAATCAAAATGGCGTCGCGTCGCTGGACTATTTTTATATCGTTAATGTTTATCAGAATTTTAATCAAATTAACCATTGCGCGTTACACATATTTCAAATAAGGTGCTTTGCAATCGGGCATTAATCATTTAACTGTTAATCTTTATAATTTTATGTATACGAAATGCCTTTCATGGCGTGAGATTTTCTTGTGAGAATTTCCCGCGTATGGACAATATACCAAGAACGAGGTTCAATTGTTTCCCTGCCAAGATGGCTGCCATAGGAAACTAACTGTAAATGCTCTTATTATTTTCATTCACCGTTAGAACATTTGCGGTTATTTCGCGGTAATTATTTCCACCCGGGGATCTTAACTAAACTATAAAAATATATTGTTTTGACACCATCTCCCGATGTGTTCTGAAATCCTGATACATCTACTCGACCTCCAAATAAAACTTTCAAGGTTTTTTCATTCAGGGTGTCCTAAAAAATCGTGCTTCTTTGAAGGGCTGATATGCCGGCTCATGACTTACTGGTATACGAAGTTTAACAATAAATATATCTGCATTTACCATATACCACATATCCTGGCAAGACCATTTCATAAAAGTCTCTCCTGTAGTAAACAGTTAGCTTGTTGGCCTAATGTAGAAACTAGGCGTTATTTGTTTAGAAGGATTTTGGGTAGAACGTTCATCGATGCCAGGTGTGCTATTTAGGTTGAGAAGATTTCTTGAACGTGGGATTTTTTTTTGCATGTAACTACGCTTTACATTAAATCTACAGTTTAATGATAATCGTCGTTTCATAGTTCAACATTATTAAATTTTCAATAACAAATACGGTTTGGTCAATTAAACCAATTTTTTTTGGTAGTGCTATAATGCTCTTAATGAAAATCAATTTGGTTTTACGATTTCAATTTACTTTACGTAATTTGACGTTTAATCATGAGTGTGGCCATATATGAAGTAAATTTTAAAAAGTCTTTAAGCTTAGTGGGTAATTAATTATATGTTACTAAAATACAGCAGTTCACAATGGACTCCTGGTGCCGACCGTGGTGTATGGGAGCAAAGCATGGACTTGGAAAAATAGGAATAAAAGTAGGGTGAATGGTATGGAGATGCGATCTCTCAGGCGAATGTGCGAAAGATGAACAAATCTCGAGATCCTTATTTTATGTAAGGTAAGCGATAAGCACTATCGACAAAATCAAGAATGGCACTCTTCGAAGGTTTAGACATGTAGAGCGAATGGACAGTGAGAAAACGGCTAAAAATATTTACGATGCGAACGTTGAGGGATGCAGAAATAGAGGAAGACCGAGAAATAAATGGCATGACCAAATCCAACAAATACTTGAAGATAGACATGTCAAAAGTCGGAATAATCGGCGCGCGAGCATGAGAAAATATATGAATGTGGAATAAGCGAGATCTGTATGCAAAGACAGTGTGATATGGCGTTCTGTCTTCTCTGCCTACCCTTACGGTAAAACGGCGTGACGGATTGTTTGTTTTTTTTTACTAGAAACACCAAATAAACGCTGTTCTGCAGCACTGAAACTGGAAAGTGTAGTCACATGCAAAAAAAAATTCCCTCGTTTTATACAGTAAAAATATTCTCTACCCTCGCGAGAAGATTCAGAATAGCACCTGCGGTGCCTTAAATGGAATATTTCAGTGTATTTCATTTACCAATCAAGGATAATCTACAGAATTATTTACAAAATTATAGATTCTCACAATATGTTTCTTTGATCTTCAGAATTGCATACGGTTTTTTTAGAAGGTCTGATTTTTTATTGTTTTTTCATCTCTAATTCCTAATTAAGCCTATAAAAGTAATCTTAAAGTTAGATCTGTGCAATTGAATGAATGGGTATTATTTTTGCAAACCATTCTCCCATTGTGAAGGTCGGGTCGCTTGGTACATTCCTAGTGTTGAAATTTTGCATATATTGATCTTGCTTAAATTATTTAAGCAGACAACTCGTTTCAGTAATAAGTAATGTTTCTAATCCGAACAACCTATCGTTAATGGGTAAAGAATAATTAAAAATATTGCAACAGAGATGAAGAATATTTTAAAGAAGTAAATATCGAACTATAGGCATTTACACCTTTCATTGGATGACTCAAGTGGAATCCTGTGTAATATTCACCATTTTGCTAATGTTTGAAAATCCGTATTTCTTTAATTTTTAATATGACAAAAGACTTAAGGCTGTAGTCTGAAAAAAGTAAGAAAACCATGAGATGTTGCCATTTTAAAACGCAAAATCATTATTGTATGAAAGTTTGCCAACATTGGCCTTTATGGAGAGTATGGAGAGCCACATTGCGCATTGCAATGTTCGCACATATACGGGTCTCAGTCCTTTTTTTGTGCTTTGTATCCCGGAGCCGTGTAAACACGTGATTTTAATAACCACGCGTTGTGTCCCGGTCCCGTGTTTTCACGTGGTTTACCAGCAGCGAAAAAGTACTAATAAAAGTCACTAGATGTCAAAAAAATGCACTTTTTTAGACAGCTGGTATACCACGTGAAAACACGGGACCGGGACACAACGCGTGGTGATATAATCACGAGTTAACACGGCTCCGGGATACAAAGTGTTAATTTTTCTTTGGTTAAGATATTTTTCAGTCTTTGGAAGACATAAGATAAATATCTGAGTTTATTTGTAATTTTAGCTATATTTTTATTCTCACATTACATATATTTATTTATTTATTTTATTTATTCATATTTTTCGCTTACAAACTATAATTAATAATAAAAATAATGTGACCTCACTGGGGTTTCCCGTGCAGAGGACACTTAACAATTTAGTTTTTTTTTATTACATTTGAGAATAAACAAAGAAGACTCACTTAAAAAACAAACATAATTAACAAATATTCAGACAGTTTTAAAAACAAGGTATTTATATACATCTATATTATTTATATTACAAAACACACAATGAAAACAACAAAAACCTAACATAAGTCATACAGTTGTGGAGCATTTAATATTCCATTAAACAAATATATATTTGATTTAAACGTTGTACTTCTACGAGACTAGGGTTAGTTTTGCTATCCCGAAATTTTTAATGCCGAATTAATTAATTCCGAAAAAAAACGGTATCGGTAAAGGAGCCGGTATTGCGACCCCTAAGCGAGTTAACCTGTTGTAAAATATTTCAATTGTTGTCGTGTAATCTTCTTCTGTAGTACTCCATTCATGAACAATAGCAGCAGAAATTCATTCATGATCTTTGTCGTCCCAAGTTCCGTGATACAACTTCTCAATATGTCTACTGACCTTCCTCGTGTGATCATTGTTAGATGAATAATTTTATCTACATTTGATAGATACAACTATTATAATTACACAACATAATATATTTTATACTTTTAACTGTCGATACAAAATTTTTAATTTTGGATTTGTATTTTATATAGATTTCAAAACTTAAATATTACATTTTTAGACCGTTTTTGGGTCGCGCGACCTATTTTCAGAACATACTATTAGGGTGTGTCATTTTTTTAAACTTTCGAATTCAGAAACGTAATAGGTCTTAAAAGTTGCGTTTTAAAAAAAATAAGAACGCCATTTAATTTATTATTTTTAAATATGTCTTTGGCTCGCCAAAATGCCGTAAATTAAAAAAAAAATACAATTTGTGAATTAAAAAAAAATATTGTTCCATTCAAACATTACATGTTTTTTATCAAACGCCGTATTTATCACAATACAAACCAATAAAAATAATAATGATGTTTTTTTTTCACAAGGAAATTTAAAAAAAAACGTGAATTTTTTAATTAATTTTAAAAATTGCATTATGAAGGATTTTTCAATAGAATCTAAGTCACATTAATGATTTATTTTACATTTTTTTTTTTTACTTCAAAAAATCTTTTTTATCCTTCTCCTCTTTTTCCTACCCCTCCACATCCCTCCTTGACTCTCTTTCCATCCTCATTTGCGCAGTAACGTATGCGCAGCTCGTCAGGTCACAGGTCACAGAACAGTAGGCCCAAGAGATTTATCCAATTCGTGGCGGTTATCTTACACCTACCCCTTCATTTTATTCACTAGTCTTACAAACATTACGTTATTTTTTATGTTTCAACTTATTTTTTGTACAATTACTTCGATCGCTAACTTAGATGAAATTTATCAATGTCTTTTTTAAACAAAATACGAGACTCGTTACAAATTCCCACTTTATAAACTTAACTACAAAAGAAATAAATAGTCCATATTTTCCAGTCTTTAGATAGTACTAATGGGTAAGACATCACATGAAAAATTCTTCGTCGCAAGAGCCACCAGCGTCAGAAATATATTTACGAGTTTCTGTAAAAATAATTGAAATATTGCAAAATATCTTTATTTCCGTGGTTTTAAGCAAGAAAATCAAACAAATAATGTTTTTTTTTTTATTAAAATAGTATCCAAATTGATTGAAAATCAGAAAACATTGAATAAAAGTGTTCGGAATTTTTCAAATAAAGTACAGCCTTTTTCTTCATAAAATCAAAAACTCTTTGATATTGCCCCGTATAAAATGCACAAATATTGCTGTTTCCAGATGCAGTAAGAATAATTTGTCGTGTCTATTAATAGGACGGTTTTTTTAAGACCAACCTAACCTTACCTACGAAAAATTGGTCGATGGTAACTAAAATATAAAACGCGGGGCATTATCGTTGGACTAAGTTGATGTACAAACGTTAAGTCGATTATGGTGTTTCCAAATGTAATTGAAGAGGTTTGTACAAGCTGTAAATCGTATTCTTGTTGCATATATGGAACCAGCTAATCATTTCTCGGATCGTTAGAATCGACATTAAAATCACCTGTAAGAAACATTGGTGTTTTTCTGTCGGGCTCAATTTCCTCAATGACCTTAGATATTAAGCGCCTTAATCTATAAAGAGATACAACTGAACTGAACGCGCGCCGTGCCTGCACAAGCCCAAATCTAGACCCCCCACCCCCTCCGCTCTTGACAAACTTTTTCAGGTAGTCGACGAAACGGGCTATCCAGAAATGTTAGTCGCGGCAAAACCTTTGATGGCTCCGAGAACGAACCATGAGATGTTCGAAATGCTTTATAAAATATCTGGATTAGAACCCCAGATCTCTACACAAGAAGGCATGCACTATTCATCCACTCTACCACGAGGCGGGTGGCTTGCTACAAAGCTTCACTTTATTCAATTTCATACAAAAACTAAAGTAGGATTTATTAATTACCAGGAGCGCATAAATTGAGCTTGGTATTTGAACTCGGAAATAGACCTCAACCCACCAATATGTAGAAAGCGGAATCTGATGACGACACAGACGCAGATACATGTATTAAGAGTAGTTAGAAGTTGCGTGTGTGTATGTTAAGTAGCTTGTATGTAATATTACACACACACGCCGGTTAGTGTGTATGTGAGTTCAGAAGCCATTGTGAGAAGGCGTGAGAAACTTTTCTTAATTTTCCCACGATTTTTTCATCGTTTTAACTATCATACTTCTTGTTCCTGCAGTTTCTACTCGCTTTTTACCCAAGTATGGCACAGTACTGCAGGTACCGGCTGATTGCAAAAACATGACATATAATCAAAATTGTTTATTTATTTGAATACTCTACATACATATGTATAAGGAAAGGCATATTGCTTTAAGGCAGTTTCATCTTACCTACCCAAACCGTTCAATTTGAGAAAATCAGTTGTATATGAACATATTGTTGGCATTTTAAAATATTTTCATTACACGAGGCATATCCAGAAAAAAGGAATACTGTTTGGCTTTCGTGCTGAGACAATTTTTTTCCCAAAAGTTGGAAACACTGATTTTTAGTGGGTGGTCTCCTGAATACAACAAGCACCGGTGATCCTTGTCAGTACCAAAACCGTAGTGTTCGTTCCTGTGAAATATGTCAATAAGAAATCCCGCCAAGTGCGAGGTGCGCGCTGTCATAAGTTTCCTTCTTGTCATCATCTTCTGAATCAAAACTGTTTATGGTGAGGTGCTATGAACCGAACAAACGTATTTAAATGGTGAAGTGAGTTTGATCAAAGAAGAACGAATATTCATGACGAGCAAAAGAGTGGAAAACCTTATATTGTGACTAATGAGTTGATGCAAAAAATCAACGAAACCGTTTGTTAAGACCACCGATTGACAGTAGATGAAATTTTTGCGATGTTTCTACAAATTTTCAGATCTCTGTTATACAAAACAATTACAGAAACGCTGGAATATCAAAATCTGACAGAGCAGCATAAATGGAATCCGGTCGCGAGTTCCTTGAGGGGTTTGAATTGGAAGGTGATGATTTTCCGAGCTCCATTGTGACTGGTGATGAAACACGGGTGGCTCATTACACCCCTGAGATAAAAAGACAGCCATCACAGTGGCGGTACACTAGTTCCCCGTTTGCCAAAAAAATCAAAATCATTGCATTCGTGTTTTAAGACCAAAAAGGGATAATTTTGATTGATTTTTTGCCTCGGGGGGAGACGATTACTGTACCACGATATTTAGATCCTAAGGGAGTGTGTTTGTTGCACGACAACGCCCGCCCGCACACGGCTAACGCCCCCAAGGCGCATTCGAACTCGTTTGGTTTAGACATTTTTAATCACCCTGCATACTCCCTTAACTTAGCGCCTTCAGATTTTCATTTTTCTGAAGACTCACATGCGTGGAAAAAAAATTCTAACCGATAAAGAGGTGAAACAAGAGATCTTGAAGTGGACGAAGGAGATGGCGGGAGAATTCTATGAGGAGTGCATCAAAAAGCTTGTGCCACGACTTACGACTTGCATAGAAAGGGAAGGCGACAACGTGGAAAAATAAGTTATATGTATACAAACAATGAACTGTTTTTTTTAAATACAAAAATTAAGTACTATTTCTTTCTGGATATGCCTCGTGAAACATAATATTTATAAACATTTATGTTTTTTAAGAAATAAAAACTTACTAAATATCTACACTATACAATGAAAACAGGCGGCGGTAAATAAAGGAGGAAAGAGAGGGAGAAAGGAAAAACTCAAATATTTAGGAAGTGACATTTCATCTATGATTTGAATGTAAATGAAAAGGGGCGTCTCTAATAATCAAACAGCTACTACTGTGAAAGAGGAGGTAAAAAAAATAAAGCAGTGAATGGGTGCTGAAAGAGTTATCTCGTTACTAGAGCGAAAAGATGGCCTATGATGTGACTGAGGTTGGGTCTCCCAGAGCTCTGCTCTCTCAGATAAATAGGCGAAGTGGGATAATTTAAAAAGAAACTCAAATTTCTCCTGTGACAAGAGCAAAAAAGAAAGTGGCTACTCGATCAAAAGTTCATATTCGAAAAGGAACATTTATTTTTATTTTTTTAAATAAATGTTTGTGTTCTTATGATTTACCAGAACATTTTACTTTTGCGGACATTTTCAACGAGTTGTGAATAACTGACGTATTCAAGTGGTTTGAACCTAGGACCTTTTATGACACTAGCCATGGGACCATAACCAATTCGGGTCATTGATTTTAAATTTTGTTACTGATCTTTCCAGCTGTTAGTTATATTTGGGAATTCGTTTTTTTTTGTTAGGGCCATAGTGGCTCGGTGGGGTTTTAGCAGCCTTAACATGAAATTTTATAATTGTTTACATTATAATGATGAAATAACTTATATTTCCATAAAAGTTATTAATTTAAAAAAATACTTGGTACACTTCCACTTATTTATTTTGACCAATTAGCGCTTTCACCCTCTAATGGGCATCTTCAGACTGGTGGTAAATAAGTGGAAGTGTACCAAGTATTTTTTAAATTAATAACTTATATGGAAATATACGTTATTACATCATTACAATGGAATTCCATCAAGACTTGTCAATAAATAATTTAAATGAAAAAAATGGTTTACATTTATTAAAATAATCAGTTGAATAGTTTTTAAATATAATATGCATTTTTGAAAATAAATAAAGTTCGTGGTCATCCTGTATCCCCGTGTCAGGCGAGTTCGCCACGGTTCAAGCTCCACGCTTTTCCATTTTTCTCCTCGCGTTGCTTGTCTGTACCATATACTGCCTCCACTCTCCTCTGGCACTGAACGCTTCACAGGGCCGGGTCACTCAACTACCTCCTCGTACTCATGTTCTCCTGGTACCGGGATGCTAAATATTTTAATTTAAAATCACTTCCGCGATAACTAAATAAACATCTCAATTATATCCTGTTCTCCTGGTTTTTTGACAAAAAAAGATGATTATTAAAGATCTTAAAAGCATATAAAGTGCAAACTTTTTTTGATAATTTTTTTAGTTTTATTTCATGTTTTAATTATTTGTATAAACGCCCAATGGGCATTTTTAAGGACGAAATATTTATACATAAATTAATATAAAGTAATGTAGAAAGACACAATGATTTATAGTAAACTCGGTGGGGCGGTAGAGGCGGGAGAGGGGTGTTTACAATTGAATTTTATTCAGTAATCTTATGAAAGAAGATAACTCGTTATCAAAGAAATCAAGACTGGTAAGTTTGTTGGTAGATCTGAGAATTCTGGGCGAAGGGGAATGAAAACCATAGTTAGTTATATGGTTTTCGGTTTGAAATAATAAGTTTGTCTGAGGTTTATAGTTGAAATATTTAATTTTATTGAGCTCAGTAGTTCAGGCGCATCAAAGAGTGAGTTGAGAATTTTCAACTGGACTAGAAGGTCGGATTTATTTCGACGGTTTTAAAGAGAAGGTATATAAGAGCTAATTTCTAACTTATTATACGCATATGCCGCATATGAGTTTGTCCAAATTTGTAGACAAAGACTGGATTCAACTCCCCGGGGAGCTGTTAACATTAAGATATTACAACATAGATGACGAACATTTTAAAGAAGGCAGTTTAGAAGTCTAGGCATCTACAGAGATTATGACCTGTCATTGGTTGTTTTATGGGGCCACTTTGCACACTGTGTAACATTCACCATTCTGCACATATTTTTTATTTTTTTTTAAGGAATAACCCGCTAAGCCTCTATTTTGAGGCTTATCAGCAGGTGGGATAGAGGGGATATGGAAAAAGGTAGTGAAAAATACACCACAACACCCAGACCAATTGAGAAAAAAATCTTTCTTGGATTTTTTTCTTGCAACTGGCGGGAATCGAACCCGCGACGCAAGTTTCACAGATAGCCGTCTAACCAACTACGCCACGGCGCCTGTCACATTTGAACATCTATATTACTTCAATTTTTTCATCTGCTGATGTTTGTGTAGTTAAAGAGCTAAAACCTATATTTATGCGAGTGAGATTCAACTAATTGAATTATTTCACCTACATACTACGCTAATTACTAATTTATTGATTTTCAATTTCTATACTAGCCTCGACTTCTATATTGCCTTCTTTAAAATGTTCTTCATCTATGTTGTAATGTGTCAATGTAAAAGAGCTTTTAAAGATTTACTTTGTCTTTTTAAGTCTTTTTTGAGTATTCGAATGTAAAGTTTTAACTCCTGTTTCATAATTAAAATCGTGATTTTAATTTAAAACGTGATCGGCAAACTCTGAAAAAACATTAATTTTTATATATCTCATGTGTTCTTTAATGTAAATATTATAACTACTAAACGTTTTCCCTAATTTTTTTAAACATTTTATTTTATGTGAATGAATGCGTTTTTCGTGACACTAAAATAACTTATAATCTGTTGACTTATAATATTTATCTACAATCAAGTAAAAACGGCCATACTTAACTTGAATTGTCCCATTTATAAAAACACGCGAATGGAGCATAAAACTATTTTCCCACGAATAACAAGTTGATGTTTCGTCATCGGGTGTTGAACTAAGTCCTTACAAATGTTTTATTATTTATTCGTTACAACACTAAAATAAATTATATAAAAACTATTTTCTAAGACTAAACACATGCGTATTTTTTTAAAGGAATAACCCGCTAAGCCTCTATTTAGAGGCTTGTCAGCAGGTGGCCTGGAAGGGATATGGAAGGAGGCAAAGAATTGAGAAAACAATATTTCTTGGATTTTTTTTTTTGCAACTGGCGGGAATCGAACCCGCGACGCTAGTTTTACAGTTGGCCGTCTGCGCCACGGCGCCCTCCAATTTGTAATTAGAAAAGAACCTGCTAGGGATATTTAAGCATGTTGTGATCGTAAATCAACGACAAATGTGCGGAAAATGCGACATAGACTGACTTTAACATTTGATTCTAAATAGGTTTTATAAAGGCTTCATATTCCAGACTTGAAACAACTAAAATATACATTTATTTATTTTATTTGGTAAACAAACAGTATTTAAATTTGTTGCAACAAAGAAGGAAAACATTTTTGAGAAGGGAATATGGGAGTCTAGGCATTTAAAGGGCTTATGACCTGTCATTGGCTGGTTTAGGTGGCCACTTTACACACCGTGTAACATTCACCATTCTGCCTATGTTTGAACATCCACATTTTTTCAAGTCTTCCATTTAAGGGGAGGTTTTTAAGCCCACCATCCACCCGCAGTGGTTATAGAGTCCTGAGGGACTCTCTGTCAGCTGCGCATAGAGGAAAGTTGTAATAAATATTCCTAAGGAATACGAACTCTATGCAGATTAAGGAGGGGAGAGGAGGACGTATGGACAGAGGCCAACACGTCGTTCCCACCCCTCAGGATCCTCTCAATGCCTCTGTTTCTTTTTATTCATAGAATATGTATAAACACAAATAATTTACAAAAATGAGCGTATCCAAATATACAAAAACAATTTCTTTAAACTCTAGTAGCACAACGAACATAACCAAAACAACAAACATAAGTAAAGAAGAGAAGAGAAGAGAACGGCCTTGAATAAAGAAGGACTCCCTGGGTGGTCAGACTTCTCCATCTGTTGACTTTTGTCAAGTAAAAGAGCTGAAACCTTTATCATGTGGGTGAGATTCATCCGGCTGAACCAATTCACCTACTAGGCAACGCCTGAAAACAATTTTCCAATTTTCTTCTTTTACCAGGTAGTTAATTCAACAATGTTTGGAGTATGTCCAAATGCTGGCAGATTGGCTGGATTTTCTCTCTAGGGAGTTGTTCATATTTAAATTTGTTGCAGCAGAGAGGGAAAACATTTTTGAGAAGGGAATATGGGAGTCTAGGCATGTGTTTTTCCTCTCTGTTGCAACAATTTTAAATATGAAGAAAATCCAGCCAGTCTGCCAGCATTTGGACATACTCGTTGAACAAACATAAAATATAGATATAAAATATAGTCATCAATAAAACTTCATGGTTTAGTTTTACTTTTTTATTATTTTGACCCCTGTTTTATCACTAATTTGATCTCCCTATCTCCAAAATATGTTAGAAATAGTATAAAACCTTTTAACAATTTACCATTCTTGAAGATGCCTACTTAGGCGAAAGCGCTCGTTGGTCAAAGTAATAAAAAAGTAAAACTAAACCAATCAGTCTTATGAATTAAATTAATAAAGCGTAAATAAACTTATTCTTCTCTATGAAGATGTCTGTCTGTATAATTGCCAGTTTTGTAAATGCCGATATGAGCTAAGTTAGTTTATGTATGTATGTTTAAAGTGCGGAAAATAAATTCCCTGTTAATAAGGCGGTAAATCAAGATGGCGAAACATCTTTGTAACGAAATAGTAAACAGCGCGGCTATTACACGCTCCGCGTACTAAACGTGTGCACTACTGTGTCGGACAAGCTATAAATGACCACAGAAAAAATATTAATTAACTCTTAAAAGGCTGTGGTAAAAAAATCCTTTGCGCACAGTGATGTTATATCATGTTGCCTCATCTAAAGATGGAATAATCTGAGGTTCAGACATTTGAAAAAAAACAAACAGACAAACTGATTAATAATTTCTTTTCCATAATTTATAAAAATAAAATATAATAAAGCCTTGTAATAGCAAAATAAATTAAAAATTACAATTAGGTCATCTTACATGCGTGAGCGGGGGCTCACTGCTGATTACCGCACAATGAACCTCTTTCAAATCCAGTGTGAAAATGTGCATTTAAAGATTTAAAAATACTACTTCAACAATAAAAATAAATAAGAGAGATATATCAAGTCTTGTATCCTATGTAGACACCACAGCCACACAAGAGTTTGAAAAAAGTTGTAATTCCTTTCAGCTTTTTAAATATGTTTTTTATTTAAATAGATTGCAACCGAGACGGATATTTTTAAGGAGGAAGAATGGAAGTCTCACATGGCTTACGACCTGTCATTTATTTATTCATTCAAAATTACACTCATTCAAATAATAACTAACTTATTAAGGCTTTGTAGGCTGTGCCCGTGCTATGCTTTACTAATTAATAGTAAAAAATACGTAATAAAATTAGTTTAATTAATTTATAATGATATGTGATGCAATTGAATAAAAATCCAGAAAAACGAGATATAAATAATAAAATTCTAAAGAAGACAATGCGAAATAAAATAATGAGATGCAAATTAATATTGAAATTCGGAAAAAACTTAAAACCCACTTGTTCTCTAAATCATTTGAATAAATCCGTAGCACGTGACAACAAAATAAATTATTTTAATTAAATTACAAATTTAAAAGCTTCAATTAAATTAACTTAACAATAGAATCACCATGTAAAGCGCCCTTGAGGTATTTTAATACGAAAATTGCGCTATATAAGTTATCCATAATTAATTAATTAATTGAAATATAAATTATACGAATTTATATTGATTTATATTTATTGGATTTAGGTAGAGAAAAATCGGAAAACTTACTAAAAAATATTCTAAAATAGTAAATGGTATATATATTGTATAAATTTATAATAAATTAACTGGTAGGTAGTCATGTTATGGTTTATTTTTGCATAAAAATGTCTGCCTTAAAACAGGTTATACCTAGTTAAGCAGACTGGACATAATCCAGAGAAATCTACTACCTAAGTATGTATGTAGTAGATAAATAAATTGTTATTTTTCTTATCTACCATTATTATTATTTTTATATTCATACATTATCAAATATTCAGAATAATAGTATGAATTAAATCAATAGAAAAAAATACTAAAACAAAATTGATATTTATTTATTTTTTTGAATTTATTTTTTTATTATTTTTTCACACCCATAAGGCTTTTACATACATGAAAGTTATACAAAATATAAGTACGTAAACAACATTAAATTTAAAAAATACAATATAAAGCAACAAAAGATAGAACAGTGTTTCGAAGTAAAGTTGGTTTAAAAAAAAGAAGTTATATTAATTTGTATAAACCACTTTAATTTAAAAAAAATATATTATTACACTTCGACCGGTTTCGAGGTTACTACCTCATCGTTAGGAATTTAACTAACTTATAATTACACGCGTTGCTATTTATATAATAAAATATTGTATGAAAGAGACATAAAATTGAAAGAAAGAGAGAGAAAGAAGATAAAATAAATCATAACGGGAATAGTTTTAAAAGAGGACTCGAAGTTAAATATAATTGATTATTTATTATTTGAAGTTTTTGATTAATGGCTTTACTAATTTCTAATCGTTCTAAATTATCTAAACGAAAACCATTTTTATTGACATGCAAAATTTCTAGACACGTTTCTTGATTAAATTCATGGTTTTCGGATATAAGATGATTTGCGAATTCTGAAAAATTATTATTGCTCAGACATCTTATATGTTCTTTGATTCTAACTTTAAATTTACGTGAAGTTTTCCCAATATAGAAATTTGGGCAATTTAAACAATTAAATTTATAAATTCCCGAATGATTTAATTTATCATCCTTATCTTTACAATTTGTTAATATTTTACCTATGTCTCTCTTTCTTTCAATTTTCTGTCTCTTTTATACATTATTTTATTATATAAATAGCAACGCGTGTAATTATAAGTTAGATAAATTCCTGACGATGAGAAAGTAATCTCGAAACCGGTCGAAGTGTAATAAAAACAATAAAAATTAAAGTGGTTTATACAAATTTATAAACAAATAAGTGTAAAATGTCATACCACAAAGTGAAAAATGTTTTTGATAACAATAATACATAATTGATATGATCATGTCATTGATTGGTTTTTGAGGCCACTTCACTCACAGTGTAACATTCACAATTCTACCTATGTTTAAACATCCACATTTCCTCATCTATTCCATCTGATCATAATTTTATTTGATGTAACGTAATGGGCATAGACTTTTGTAACGGAATTAGATTAATTAACAGTTTTTTTTTATCATTCGTGTTTGCAATACGGTCATGAGAAAGAATGGCAATATCCAACAAATTCCTTCCATATAATTTGCCGAACTCACGATGAAAGGGGCGTAGTGAAGTGAAAGTAGTAAAGTTAAATTTAAATCGTGATGTACAAAATTTGAAGCTCTAATAGAGTAACACGTTTTTTTGACAAAAAACGTTCCTTTTTTGTATAAGCCAAAATAAAACCAGAGTCCTGGACGAGTACTTTTGACTTGAGGTGAAAATTCTAATAAAGTTATCGTGTCTAGATAAATTCACCTTGAAGTGTAGTGGTTGGCGCTTTTGCTAACCATGCTTGAGGTTCTGATCCGATTTCTGGAAGGGTCGACGTAAAATATTTGTTTATAAAATGTTTTTACATTGGTGCCCTAAATCTAAGACTGATCCCCTAACTCGATCGAGATACGCTGTATTTATTTTAACAACCTAGTGCCCTATGCATCATCGGGTGCAGAGAAGATAATAATGACAAAACCGTAGGTAGTGATTTATATTAAATCGTAATCCATTTAGACACATTCGAAACACAACCTTATTTCGTCTTTTTTTTCTTGCCGGGCTTTGAACCCTTGACACTGCGTTCATAACACAAACACCTCAGCCAAGCTGTCTCGTAAAAGGTAAAATATGTTTAAATAATTCTTAAAGGGTCTACCTGATTTATGGAACTTTAATGAACCACTTTTAAAGGCGGGGGCGGTACTGAATTACATAAGTATATTATATGTTATCCTTTGATCATAAATACTGTATGGGTTTTTAACACTGCGTTTGAAAAAAAACTGTTCAAAAATAAATATTTAGGGTCTGGTTTTCATATAAATATAATACAAGCAAGATTAATTTGATAATATAATAAAAACGAGTATTTACTTAAAAAAATAATTTGAATTATGTTAAATATAACAAATGTAAAAGATAAGAAACGAATGCATACGGAGTAACCCCAGATAAGCCTTTATTTCTTTCTTCTTTTAAAAAAGAGAAAAGAAATAAGATATATAAAATAATATGAAAGTCTCCAAAAAAAGCACGTAAAACCTTTTTTAATGGGCAGTTAGATTAAATTATAATTATTATTTGCAACTAGCAGACCCGACAGACGTTGTCCTTCCCGAACGTTGGCTCGCGTGCTATTTATTACCTTGGAAAAAGACATTTTATTGATAAGTAGGTACCTAGGTACTTGTTTGTGATTAAATCTCAAAACTAAAAAATTGTTAATATTCAAATAATTTTGAATTTAAGAAGGTACCGAGGTACTTGTTTATGGTTGAATTCCAAAACATAAAATAAATATTTTTTCAAATATGGCATTTTTTTTGCAAACGTCAAACTCCGGTCTTCTCACCAACATAGGGGTGTACTTATATAGGAATACGATGTTGTTTTGGAATGTTATTTTAGTATTACCAAAAATCCAATAAAAATTAATAAAAGGGTAGAAATTATGAGGAATTTAAGAAAAGAATCTGATTGAGATCCACAAAAAACAAATGTTCTTTGTAAACATTCAAAAACTAACTTTTTTTACACACAAAAAAACAACATCTTTACACCTTTTTGCAAATGCATTTTCTTCGAATGCAACCCTGATAGATCGATGAATAAAACACTTATGCTCCTAACTTCTTTTTTACATATTCGATTGAAGATTTTAATATATACGAACACGCACAGCGCAAAGATCTATATTTATCTGAAAACTGCACGTAAATCGGTTAAGCCGTTTAGGAGTACGGTGACATCACACGTACAGAGGCATTATATATATGAGGATAAAAGTTCTAGCATTTTTTTATAGTTGTTCAGAGTGAAAAAATATAAATCGATATCAGAAAAAAAATGTTAAGTACAATAATTTAGGATTCTGGGATAAGATGCATTATTATTGTTATTCTTGCTTGAAATACCAACATGAAACAATTGTTGCAGAAGGACACGAATTTCAATTTTCTCAAGCCATTGTTGGCAATTCAAATTGTTGTTGACTATTTTGTAAAGGAAGATGGTATCAGTTATAGTTCTTCTAGATTGCGAGGTATCGATTTTGTGATGTACTGCAGCTTCTTCATAGTTATTGAAATGTAAATTTTGACGATAATTTAGGTTATGTTAAAATTTTATTTTATTTTTATTTTCGTTAACAAGGAAAAACAACAATTGTAATATAAGAATACAAAATATAAAAAATAGTACATGCATCCAGTTAAAGTTTTTCACAAATATAATGAGAGAACATGTTACACAGTAAAGAGAAAAATAATATATTATATAAGACATGAGAAAAAAAAAGAGCTTGTAAGAAGGTTAAGGGATGAGGAAATAGAGTGGAGGAGTGGACGAGAGGGTTTTTTATAATATAGTTGACCAATTCAACATTTTGATATCATATCATTGTAATTACTTCGAGGCTTGTTTCCTCATTCCGTTTTGTTTACCATCTACTACGCTTTGATTCATTCCCACCTATCTTATTTATCATGTATATGGGGGTTTTGCCAGCAAAAATCAGATCTCGGAAATACAAGTTCTTCAGAACAGAGCTCTAAGAAACATTCTTGGACTTAAACGGGATTCCCATGTCAAGGATATCTACCGACAAACAAAGAAACTTTCTTTCAAGGTAATGCCACTGCATGACATAACCAATACTATTTTTAATATCATCAACTTTTCTGCTCACTCAAATTTAAAATACGCATTTGGTCATAATATTCATAATTACAATACGCGTTATTCAAGGAATCTTCATGTGTCTAAGTTTCGCTCAACAAAATTCGGCAGTAGGTCCTTTGAAAATATTGGCCATTCCGAATAAAATAAACTGCCTGATGAGCTAAGACACGAAAAACTGAATAAAAAATCCAGAAGTGTCGCAATTAAAAAATATTTCTTAAATCTTTTTGATATTGATAATTAATAAAGTAGTTTATATAAGATGGTGTTTTATGTTTCTTATACAATAATGTTTTCTTTTGATTTCGGATGTATTAATTTGTATGATATTAAGTATTGTCAAAAAGAAATTTTTTCTTATGTACGGTCCCAAATGAGTTTCAAATAACTCCTGGGAGTATAAAAAGGAATGTTTGTATTATATTTTTTATTAATAATAAAAATAAAAAAATAAATAAATAAAAAAACATATTTAAAGGAACATCAACTTATTCACTGACAAAAGTTTCATTTTACAGTGTTTCAAATTTTTTTTTTAAATCACAATTTTTTTTGATTTTTTGAAGATTTTATCTTAGATTCATTTGTTGTAAGAACCGAGTTTGAAAATAGCAAAATCGTATGATTTCATTGCATTTTTTTAGACTACAGGCTGACATATTTATAAAAGACTTGGCAACATCAATTTCTGATTATTTAAATAGATCCAACACATGTTGAAACACCGACAGTGATGTGTTCTATTGATCTATAAAGCCGTTTTATTTTCTGCAAATGAAGTTAATTGTGTTAAGTAGATTAATAGGTCGATCAAGACAATGGAGTAAACACTTCACCTGTTTCAAGTTACGAACGTTGGCGTATCTTTAGTAATAATAGTACTAGTGCGGATCCAGTGCGCTTTTTTCCACTCGCCTTTTGTGAAATCTACGGCGGTTTGCGCAAGTGCTAAGTGGAATAGCGCCTTATTTCCATATATGAAGGTCCAAAACCGACATTGTTTTTGCGACTTCCATCTCTATTCTAAGCTCCGCGAAGTATGTAAATATCAAAGGTAAAATGGCTAAATATCAGATATGCAATATAATTCATTTTAGAGGAATCAGTGTTTAGTTTATCTCTTATAAATGTCGATAAATTACAACTATATGTTACAATTCAACAATTAAACTCAGACTAAAATCAATAAGCACGAATCTAATGCTCAGCTGTCTTGTCCTACAAATATTATTTGACTCTATGGTAGCTTAACATATTACAACAGAGATGAAGAACATTTTGGAAAAGTTATTTTTTTAAATATTTTTTATTTTATCAACATAAACGGCAAATACGCCTTTTACAAAAAATTATAATACTAACATATTTAGCTTGAAACTTTTTTATTTTTTTAAAAAACATTTATTTCCTTATACCCAAGATTTGTTAAAAAAAATTAAACCTAAAAATTATACAGCATATTCAGTAGAAAGTTTAAACAATTCAAGGATAAATGTAAAAAACAAAATTAAATAATAAAACATTCTACAGTAATACAACAAGAAAATCATAAGTACTGTTTCATACAGCTGGGCAAATATAGAATATAGAAGTCTTGGCATCTACAGGGCTTATGACCTGTCATTCGCTGGTTAAAGTGGCCACTTTATACACTATGTAACATTCACCATTCTGACCATATTTGAACATCTATATTCCTTCAATCCTTTCATCTGTTGATGTTTGTGAAGTTAAAGAGCTGAAACCTTTATTTATACGGGTGAGATTAAATTAATTGAATTAAATCACCTACATACAAGACTTCTATATTACCTTCTCTAAAATGTTCTTCATCTCTGTTGTCATATGTTTATATTAACAGCTCCCCGGGCGGTATGCTCTTGCATGGTAGGCAAACGCGCTGACCACTGCACCACTGGAAAAGTTTAAATTACAAAACTTCGAATAATTTATTTACAAGTTATTCAAATAGATCAAGTCAAAGAAGGAATCGTGTGTTAGAAATTGTAAATCAAAGCTC
>NW_028279933.1:0-20810 GCF_059751315.1 Micrasema longulum
TCTGGGCTTTAAACATTTATTATTAGCAGATGGCGTATTTTAGGAATTAATTTGATTTTTGGTAAGCTTTAAAATATTTCTTGTTACAAATATTTTGAGTTTGTTCAAAGGTTTGTAGAATTCAGGATTTCATCCCCTAGGGATTGTAAAATGTTCTCCATCTCTGTTGTGATCTGTTATTTATAGTTGCTTTATGTTTAAACCTTGACAAAGGAACAGTCATGTTCTGAAACTAGTCGGCATATTAAATAGATAAATTTTCAAAGTAACAAAAAAAGTGTGTAAAAAGTTACGGTAAAAGTGATTTTAAAAAGATAATTTACATCAATTTATATTACAACAGAGATGAAAAAAATTATATGGAATATTATATTTTCACAGTACATTTTAAGCAACATTTGAAGGTCATTTGACGGCTGATATGAGCATTTATATTTTGCTAAAACGGACCGTACAAAGTAAAAACTTATCACCAAAACGTCCATCTTAAAAAATCTAAAAAACTGTGTTATTCCATGAAAAGGGTTATAAACTAAAATATTTTATTTGTTTTATTTTCCAAAACTATTATCGAAGGCACAATTTTACTTTTGTTTTTATTAACAATCGTTTACATTAATTTTACTTTAGTCAATGTACCAAAGTTTAGTCTAAATTTATAGAGGTGTACTCTGCCGGTCAAAAAGTAATTGTATTTTTGTTTTATAAACGTTTTATTTATACTTTTTAGCAGAAATACCTTAAAAAAAACATTGTTTTTATGCAACGCATGTATATTTAATTTTTTTAGATGCACGATTTTGAAAAAAAAAACAGCATTTTAACATGACTAAATCGTATGATTTCCTCGCTTTTTATGAGACTACAGACTTAATGACTGTAGAGTTAGCAAACAAAAAATAAAAAACGACTTAATTATAAAAAATGGCTGTAGAGTTAGCAAACAAAAAATAAAAAACGACTTAAAGTGTTGTTTTAATCTTGATTCATACCTGGTCAGAGCAAAGGAGCCAGTGTTAGGTATTATTAGATTAAGTGGTGCTGGTAGTGAGAATATTTCTCACGTTTTTGTTTCATAGTTTAATCATCATAACTAAACTGCACCGCCATTGTCTGGCTATGAGAGACATCTTCGTTTGGGGATGTTGAACTTAAAAAATAAGGGTAAAAATACCTAGCGGCAATTTTAATTCTTGTGTGTAAAAGACCACGATTTAACATATTGAGAAGTGGCCGTGTTGCTTATTTTTACATTTTTTTTTTTTAATAAATTATATTTTTGAATTCAGCTTTGATGAACTGAAACCTTGGATGAGTGTTTTTGACAAGATTTCTGATTTCGGTCAATAGTTCTGAAAATAGAAATCAAGTGAGGATATTCTGTCAGTCCACTCCGTAGCCTAGTGGATTTGCCTGCTAGGCTTGAGGTCGCAGTATTTATCCCTGGAAGATGGACCTGACATATTCGATCAACAGGGGAATTTGCACTGCAATATTTCACTTTCCCTGGATTGGAACCTAAAACAGGAGACTAGTCACCATATCTCTGTGTAACTTGTTCATATTTTATAACATGGAGTGGCTTTAAAATAAAAATATTTGAAAAAACCGGTACAACGATTATTTAGTAACGATAACCGTCACCAATCGGTAGCGGAAAGATTGGCTGGGCCGTATACTACGGGTTCTTCCCAAAAGTCTCAACTGCGCTTGTCTACTTTACAAGGCATCAGGTTCTCGCAATCTTGGACATCCAATGCCAACTGATCGTCTGCAGTTCATGCATAGGATAATAAGGTGACGATATAAAATAAGGCGATGAGGATTATACTCAAAAGAAACATGAATTCTAATGTAGAAAGAATGCACAAAGAAATTAACTTGCTCAAGCAGCAAATTAAATAGAATGTAGCAATTTTTATGCAAATAATAATTGTGGGGATGAATAAATTAAAAACAAAAAAAAAAAATAACCAACAATGTCATACATATGAAACAAGAAATAAAAAAATATAAGATTACTAATGAGGAGAAAAACAAAATCTCAAAACTCATTGTACAAGGGATTGAAGCTGTACAATGAGTTACCTAAAGAAATAAAGGAGATAGAAAAGATCTAAATATTTCGAATTAATTTGAAAAAATCTGTCATTGAGAAATTTGGATTAAAATTGTAATGCTATTAAAAGTTTATATGTAATTATTTATTTATTATTTCATAAATTTATTGCATAAAATTAGTAAACATATTTAATAACAGGGAATCTTTATAAAACTAGTTAATATAAAATGTAAACGGAGTGTTCTCTTTTTATGATAGACTCCATCTAACATGGCTCAGCCTGTTCTAAGATGGAGATTTTTTATCTTTTAGAGCATAAGTAGTCCTATACTAATAAAACAATAACACAAAAAAAACTAAAACTACTTAATTATAAATGCCTAGCTAATCAAATGTAACAAATTAAAAATCGTTATTATACAAAAATACAGTATATATATGTGCCAAAAATACATGTAACTTAAACATAAATAATAAAGTATAATATATAATAAAAAATATATATAAAGCAATGAAATACATAAAAATATAAACAATATGTGTACAAATTATAAAGTACTACGTTTTTTTATTTACATGTATATTTTTTTAAATCTCTCTCTACACTATTTAGATGTGCAGTTATTTTTATTTTAACATTTGTTTTACATTTTGAGTCTTTTATATTTGGCAATAAATCATTAAATATTTTTGGAGCAATTGGAGTTCTTTTAACCTTTCTTAAGATGTTATAAACTAACTTAATAAAGCATAAATAAATAGGAACTGGCAGTCAACTACGAGGCCTAGAAGCTGTTTTTAAACACCATATGCTCCATCTACGGATCGGGCAATGATGGTGATGATACTAATGATAAATAATCAAATAAAAATGAATAAACTTTTTTATCAATCCAGTTAACGTATTAAATGTCGTCATTCGGGCCCCGACTACAGTGAAAAGTTAACAGAATATTTTTTTTTGTAATACAGGTTCAGATCCTTTTTCAAGTATTATGGTCAAAATCAACAAGTTTTCTAATAATAAACCATGAATGACATTAGCAGAATTTCTAAATTAATGACAGCATAATATTCTTATCATATTTCTTCCAACCCGTATAACTTTGAACCTTAACAATGGGCGTTGAATAATAAGTAACTATTGTAGGATCACTTTACGAGAAAAATACAGCTGGACATTTGAGAATAGGGTTGTTTTGTGAGCAATTTCGTCCATTCAAGGGACACCCTTCTTTCATATATAAACATCGGCGTGAGTGAGGTGAACACGTGCAAGTCCACCGCACCATATCAAATTTCATGACATTGTGATCATTCATTAAGTCTGATTCATAAAACCGTCATGAAGAACATGAAATTACACAATATTGTATTAGTTATACTATAATATTACATCCTGCGTAAATAACATTTATTATTAACAAATATATTGATAACATTACAAAAAATTCATCCAAAAATGTCTGCCTTAAAACAGGTTGTACCTAGTTAGGCAGACTAGACATGATCCAGAGAAATCTATTACATAAGTGTGTATGTAGTAAATAAAAAAAATATTATGTTTGTTAATAAACTATGATTTTTGTTTTTTTTTTTATTAATCATCAATACGTTACAAAAGTAATCCAAAACAGACAAATAAAAAAAGGGAAAAAAGTCATGTAAAATAACCTACATTACAATTGGGAATTGCTTTCCAAAAAGTAATCCTACTGTCATGAAATATATCGATATCCGAGGCCATACGATTTTATTTATTTATATTTATCTTTATATATATAATTCCTCTGTACGTGTGATGTCACTAAACTTTTCCTAAACGGCTTAACTGATTTACGTGTGGTTTTCAGTGAAATGTAAATCTTTGCGCTGCGGGTGTTCGTAGATATTAAAATTTTCGATCAAATTTGTAAAAAAAAAGTTAGAAGCATAAATCTTTTTTTCATCAACTTACTAGGGTTGCATTCGATGGGTATAGATACATATAAAAAAAATGGAAAGGTGTTGTTTTTTTTGTGTTTAAACAAAATCGTTTTTTAATGTTTACAATCAACAATATCTTTTTATTGGGTTTTTGGTAATACTAAAATAATCGCAGCCTCCGTGGTGTAGTAGTGAAGACACTTGACTTAACCTTAAACGGTTCCGTGTCCGACTATCGGTGAGAACACTAAAATAAAATTTGATTTTTCTCAAGCCTGGGTGTTCTGTGTTGTAATTCACCACTGTAATTCGACTTCCTGGCCTGTTATGGTGCAAAATATATATATAAATTAACTGACATTCAATACATTTTTGAAAATCGCATTCACAAGTAGAGTACACCCCTGTTGGTGAGAAGAGCCGAGTTTGACATTAGCGAAAAGAATTCTAAATTTGAAAATTTATTAATAGGTACCTACTTATCAATACTTATCAATGAATAGTCTTTTTCGGTAATAACAGGCGAGCCAACGTTTGGGCAGGACAACGTCCGTTGGGCCCGCTAGTTTATTATATAATGGAAAGTGGAAGCATGCACATTATTAAACAATGACAAAATTTAAAAATTTAAAATTAGACAAATAACTAAAATTTGTCAAAAATTGTGATACACATAGACATAATAATAGCACATACAGCATTCTAAAACGAGACAAAAACGATCGAGATGAATAAATCAGGGACTAAAATGATACAATAAACTACCAGACAAAACCAAACAAAAGACTAAGATTTTTTTTTCAAAAGATGTAAAAAATATCACTATCAACAACAAAGTATAAAAAAAATATGTAATATTTTTGTAAAAAGAATGTAATAATCCGTTGGGGTATACAAATAAATTTCGAATGAAAAAAAAACATATATTTCAATAAACATCTGGACAACACACTTAATAGTATATAAATCTATCCAATATCTCGCAGCAGTCTCCTGCAATGGTCTCTTCCCTTGGACAAAATCCAAACTTGTACACTTTTCCTGAAAATGGCTTTCGTTTTGGAGACCCTAATATGTTCATCCAAGACATTGTTAATAAGATCAAATAAGTATTTTAACAGGGGACAGAAACATAAATATTTACAACAAGTTTGCTAAACAGTTCATTTCGTCATTCATCTATAGATGTAATTTCGTCATTCATCTATAGATGTGATTTCGTCATTCATCTATAAATATGTAAACTTCCCTGTCAACAATCAAGTATTGTGCTAACTTTATCTGTTTAAATATGCATTTCCCACTCTGTTGTATTTCGCCATGTGTTCTTTTCCCTCCTTTTAAATAATAAAAGCTTAATCCCAATTTCGGTCTAAAAACTCCCAAAAATGAACTGTTTAGCAAACTAGTTGTAAATATTTATGTTTCTGTCCCCTGTTAAAATATTTATTTGATCTTATCTCCAAAATATGTTAGAATAGTATAAAACTGTAAATGTTGTAAAAAATTTACCTGAAGATGCCTACTTAGGCGAAAGCGCTCGTTGGCCAAAATAATAAAAAGTAAAACTAAACCAAGAAGTTTCATTGAAAATTTTATTTACAATTTTATCATAATTATTAACCATGGAGTTTTATCAAAAAAATATCAACAAGAAACATAAATATTATTAGAATATTATAATACTATGCTAATAATAAACACCGATTTTTGGCACTGAACTGAATATGCATCCTCTTAAATTCAGATAACGCAATTGCACCCTATCTGACATTGAGGAATGTGTGATCTCATTTGGTGACCAAATGATGGAATCAAATTCCAAGCAACTTCTTAACTAGGGATATAATATTTTTAGAACCAAAATATTTGAAGAAATCTTGGGATTTAAGCTATTTGAGTATAAAAGCACCCATCTTATTCCGAAACCTTTTAAGACAGTGTTTTTCTCTCAGAGTAATAATTCGTGACTCGCTTATAGAGCCGCCCGTACGGACAAAAACCATTCTAGGATTATCAATCACGAAGTTAGCTATAGTTTACAGCAAAACAACGGCCCGTAAGTACTCGGGTCAAGAATTAATTGCGAGAGTAGCGACGAAACCATCCGTTACACGTTTGTAGTTAAACCAACAACCAAACCATAAATTTGCACCCTTTTGTTCTAAGTGAAGGGTCGCGAATTACTACTCTGAGGTTTTTCTTTATTAGCTTTTTTTTATATTTATTATTGAATTGTAATATTTTGACACTTTATTACTTCTAGTTACTATACATATTAAGATAAAATTTTCTATACATATTTAAATATACTTTAATTGTTTTAAAAATTTTTAAAAAGAAATCACTTCTCGTAAGGTGGCGGATTTATTTTGACTGTTATTATTATAACATTGATCTGAATTTTGACCTTTTTAAGTTTATTGTATTTATTTGACACAATTTTCGTTGCAGAAATCTTCTTAACAACTCTATCACAGAAATACCAATTGAAGTATTCGATAACCAAAATAAACTTCAGAAAATGTGAGTAAATTATATGTTTTTTTTAATATAAATATTTCGATAAAGTAATTACATTAAAGTAATATGGCTCCAACAAGGGAATAACTTTATGAAAAAAAAAAAAATATCCTTCATTTTAAACTTTTTTGTAGCGATGTAATTATTTGAAAATGTTTTAATTTACGTCTAACTCTTCTTTAATAATATTTAATTCATATTTATCGTTAATAAATAACATTTTTTTTTTTTACGTAATAATGTGGCCACTTTTATGTAGTACCTACTTAACATTCAACCGTCCTACTTTCTGTGTCCTAGTTTATTAATTTTTTGTTTACTCTGTTAACTGTTTTGACTAATATCAAATGAATAGAATTTCAAATTCAGTTCTTTATTATACATTTTATAAAATCACGCCGAAAAAAATAATTCCACAAAACCGAACTAGATAATTTCTTCTACCTAATTTGTTTTCCACAGTTGTAATTGTTTGATTGCATCACGTTTAAAAGCAATTTATTTACAGATATCTGATGAATAATCTTCTAGAAGTAATCAAGGAGGATCACTTCAGGGGACTATCGTCTCTCCAGTGGTTGTTTCTTCAGAATAATGCCTTGAAGGAGTTTATACTTACCCCCGATGCAGTCTCCCTAACATGGCTAAATCTTGGCTACAATCAGCTGACAGTTTTGCACCCTTTTCCCAGTTTACCGAAGATATTGGAACTGTAAGTAGATTAGAACCTTAATTCTTTAATTATTTTTTTAAAACCTCAAGTACAAAAAATAAGTACTTTCACGGACTCATTGCTAAAAGCAATATGTTCCAGCCAACCAAAAAACAGACTGGTTAAAGGAAGTGTCTGTCAAAAATTTATACTAAAAAATGAAAGTATTTATCTAAAAGATACACTCATAAAAAAACCTAATTAATCAAAAATAACAGCTGTTTTTTTCATTGGGAGATGCGGCTTTCACATATTAAATTTTAAAAGGTTATACATATTAAAGAATGAGAAATGTGGAATAAGATAATGAGTTTGGAAGGAGAGAGAAAGAGGAACTAAGAAAAGAAAAGGGATAAAAATATGTGTTTAAAAAAACATTAAATTACAGTGATTTCAGGGTTCTGGGGATATATAGTAATGTTTCAGGCTATTTTTGAAGGTGTAATTTTATTTACTAAATAAAATTCATATGTAACTCACCAATTTGCTGATTCTTCATGTTAAATAAATTAAAACGTTTTTTTTGCACCTATTCATTTAGTTTAATATAAGATTTAGGTATATTTTACTTTGTTTTAGATATAATTTAATTGTTAGAACAATTTTTACTCTTATTTTTGTATTAGATGTATTTTCAAATTCTGATTTTTCTGTCTTTTTTCTTAATTTTTTTATTTGTATGTATTTTCAGCGATTAATATATTTTTTTATATGTTTGTATTATTTTTTATAAATTATTTATTGACAATTCTTGATGGAATTCCATTGTAATGATGTTATAACTTATATTTACATATAGGTTATTAATTTAAAAATACTTGGTACACTTCCACTTATTTATTTGACCAATTAACGCTTTCACCCTCTAATGGGCATCTTCAAACTGGTGAATATTATACAGTGTAAGGATAATTTATACAAAACTAAATATTATCTTAAGTGTAGATACTTTAAATGTTTAAAAAAGTGGAAATGTACCAAGTATTTTTAAATTAATAACTTAAATGTAAATATAAGTTATTACATCATGTTTGTATTACATTTGGTTTGACCTTCTCAATTATGGGCTATGACTGCAATTGTTTTTATAAAAATTTACATATTTTTAAGTGAACTCAAATATTTATTTGCTTTTTTTCTCTAGTTTAATTACTTAACACTTTGAGTACCGGCCGAATACACAAAGAATTTACCCTGTGCCCGGCCCATTTTTGTGAAATTTAATGCTTTGTGAAGGGTTTCTTAAAAGTGTCATAATTATGAAAATACTCGATTAAATTAATTGAAACTTCTTATATTTATTTGAAATAATTAAATAAGTAATTTTTGAATGATAGTTTTGCCAACATTGGCCTTTATGGAGAGCCACATTGCGCATTGTAATGTTCGCACAAATACAGAGCCTCACTCCTTTTTCTGTGCTTTGTATCCCGGAGCCGTGTAAACACGTGATTATAATAACCATGCGTTTTGTCCCGTTCCCGTGTTTCTCGTGGTTTACCAGCTGCAAAAAATTACTAATAAAAGTCACTAAATGTCAATAAAATGCACTTTTTTAGACAGCCGGTAAACCACGTGAAAACACGGGACCGGGACACAACGCATGGTTATATAATCACGTGTTTACACGGCTCCGGGATACAAAGTGTTAACTTGTAAAATTTGTTTTTTTTACGATTATTTGATTTTTTACAACGATTTTTCATTATTTCACTCAATTTATTTAAAAGTTGATATTTTGGTTTTTTTAAACAAAATATGAACATAATCAAATTAACTGTAGAAAACAATTGTAGTTTTTTTATATTATTGTATTTTTTATTGTTTTTTAAAATTAAATAGAATATGTGCTTTCATGCCATTGTTATTGAACAAATAAATAAAATATTTTGCATATCGCTTATATTGATCGATCTTTTATATTTTGAAACGTAGAATATACCTACGAGCCTACTCTAGAACCTTCATTCTCAAAAAATGACCTTTAATGTCCTAAAATCCGATAACATAAGATTTAAAATATGATCAAGGTGACATTGACAAAAAAATAAAATATATGAAAATCATTTTATAAATATTCAATGTGTTAAATCACATAAATCCAACCATAAAATTCAATAAAGACGCATCGCGTACCGATTTCATAATAACTGATAAATTATATTTTACGTTTTAGTATTATTATTTATTTTATTCGAAAATGTTTATTAATTTTTTGTAACATTTGTTATTGACGTCATACGTGCATTTATTTATTCACAATAACATCCAATTAGATGATTGCACCTAAATCTAAGGCATTCAAATCAAAACATGTTGAAACCTCATAAATAACATACTTTCATCATACTAAACTATTCTGTATTATATGGCTCAGAAACCGATCTTGTTACCAAACGGTATTTATTTCCAATCAACCAATAGAATCTGTGGCTTGGATCTAAAAGGACCAATGTTCACATAGCCGAATACCGCACGCAACTACGCTGGCTCAGTATGAGGCATGGAAGTGACTCGAGAAATCATGACTGAACAAATTCAAATGTTTCCTGAGTTATCATGCTGCGTATTGTTCGGGCTGGGCTGATGCACACGGTAATGCTGTAACAAACATTACGTCGCGTCAACAATGATTTAAAAAAAGCACGGCGTAATAACTCACATAAATATTATCAGTAAACTGATTTATTATTTATGTAAAACTTTTACTTAAGAAACTCAGAATTTTTATATCTCGTTAAATACATTTTTAATATTTTGTTTTTAACATTTTCTTTAATTATTTTAGTAACATATTTTTGATATAAATTTTAACATATAGTTATAATAAAAAACATTTTTTACTTTGTTTCATTTTTAATCCTATTTTGGTTGCTTTTTTTAAATGTTTGCAACATACTCAAAAATATGTTTATTCTTTGATTAATTTATTTTTCTCTATTTTTCTACTTTAATAAATATATATTTAAAAGCATTTTATTTGTTGAGTTTTTTTTCATTCTTTCTTTTTAATACTATTTTTTTTTCCAAGTACTAAAAATAAAAAAATAATTATATATTTTAACTTTTTTATGTGTACAATATTATCTCTGTACTCTTTTAGTTGAATCTTAATAAAAACTAATGTCTGAGCACCCGATGACAAACTATTATTTCACAGTTTATCTGGACAAATATGTTTTAATACTTTATGTTTTTATTATGAAAATGTAATAATATTGTAATAACATGTATATTTAATTGAGTAAAGACTCTATTATAATTATTGTTTTCAAAAGCATTGAAAATAATATATGGAATCAAAAACAATATGTGAATATTTAACTGATTTAAAACTAATTTATTTTCTGACTCAAGAAAACATTTCAAATATAAATATGCATACTCTCAGCGGTGCATATAAACTTCCAGTTAATTTCCAAACTTTCATAATTATGTTTCCATCCGAATTTTTTAAAATTCATTTTTTATTAATAAACCTTTATTTATAATGAAAACAATACATAAAAAAATACAAATACAACACTTCAGGTTGAACTTACCAAAAAGTCAGGCTCTTGTGAAATGGTTAATAGGTTTTTGATAGGTCTTACGTAAGATGATGCCAGCTTCTAATGTGTTAATGTTAGGTTTCAGTTTTGAACATGTGATTCTAGGAATATAATGAATTTATGAACTACATCTTTCTTTTGGGCTTGTTCTGTTTAAATTTTTTGGTAAATACCTGAATCACGGTATTTTTGAAACGGGCAAATAATGTTAAAAGGTTGTTCTGTATCAACTGCTAAAGAATGGCCGATGGAGGGTTGGCCATGGCTCAGGTTTGCCCGATCGAACTGGTTTTTTCCGGTTTACTAGCAAGTTTATGAACTAACATACCCTACCGCGGTTAAAATTGGGAAAATTAGATTAAGGGTAACAGACAAATTTATTATATATTGAGGCGCATTAACGGTGATAAGGGCATTGAAAGCTGTAAATTTTAATTCTTAATAACGCGAATTCTGCATAATTTAAATATAATTAACCGTGCCTTAAAGATCAAAAATTATTTTTGCAATTTATGGATCTGAAAAGAGGCCAAAAGACCTCTAAAACGGGTCCGAGTAAGCGTTAGAGGATTTAATGTTTCCATTTCGCTGAACATCTGTCTACAAGATTTCTTGTTTATAATTAAGAAGTTTAGTCCTACGGGCAATTGGATACAAATAATGTTTTCTTACACGCGGTAGAAATAAGGCCATTTAATTTTAGGGCAAAATTTCTCTAAAATGATTTGAAAAAATAAAATATTTTAAGTGACGTCGTGTTGTGCGATGAATTATGAGTGTTGTGATAGATTTCTGGTTTCCGGAAAGCTAACCCATCAATCAGGACAATTCACCGAAGAGAACTAGTGACATCACGCGCGGAGTAATAAAAAAATACAAAAGTTAAAAAAGTTGTAGCAATTATTTTTTAGCTTAATTTGAACGAAGTTATGTACAAGCAGCCAGCCATAGAAAAGTGAAACTGAGATAATAATACTTTTGCGAAAACAGTAAATAATCCAATCGACACAACAGTTAGAATGTTTTTGACTTAAATAAATGATAAACAATGAAAACATTAGTTTTTTTTATATGACAAACGAGAATCTAATTTTGTATTTGACCAGTTTTAATGATTTTTAAAGAACCATAAGATTTTGCTCGTGCTGTGGGTGTTTTCTGCAAATTGAAAAATGTCATTTTTGTAATCGACACTATTTTTAAAAGGTGATTAATACATTTTTTTTTGTATGAAAGTGGTCTGGCTGTTTTTAGCAGAACATAGAATTGATCTTACTGTACCCGATAACATTGATATCTAATTTTTTCAAAATTGTGGACTGTCTGCCTTCTGCATAACTACGTTCATATGATAGTCTATGAACAAATAAACTTCATTATTCTGATATTCTTCTCCAATTTTCTGGTCCATATAAAACGGACATCAATGATAACATGCCCAATTATTATTATTGGATTTCATGGGTAGTGCATTTCCGTAATCACTTGTTTGATACACTTATATAATCGTACACGAGATCTAAATCCTACCCTGAATTGTGCATTTTCTAATGAGTTCCATTACTGGTAAAGGGGATTAAATTGGGTCTCATGGGGTCGCAGTATGTCCTCAGAATGGATAATCAATGCAATTTTGTGCCGCGATTTCTGTTTATCTCTCCAAGTCGAGAAATATGCAAAACTACACCGGAATTCTCTCTCATTGGAATGATTCTCTTGGGCATTTCGATATAAATGCCAAACCACCCGATCTGTAAATGTTAGTCAATATTTGTACATAACGAATCATCGACTTTTTTATATCTGCCGTAGAAATAAACGTTTCGGTTATTTCGGAACCATGAGTAGCAGTTACTATTTTACAAATTAAACTGTTTCTTAATAACAGTTAAAAGCAGCAATGGCAAACAATCTAGTGCAAGCAACTGCCGGAACAGTTTCACAATTTTTATATTTATATATTTGATAATAATTTGATATAATCTTCCGATGGAGTTTTAGGAAAAAAACGAATTTAGGGGCATGCAGATAGCAATATTTATTTACAGACGTTTTTATACTTTAAAATATAATATTATTTTCAAAAGCGGAATAAAAGTTACGGTATGTTATTATAAATCAAACATAATTGCACAGGCGTCGTGGCGCCGTGGCGCAGTTGGTAAGACGGCGAACTGTGAAACTGGCGTCACGGGTTCGATTCCAAGAAAGATTTTTTTCTCAATAATTGGTTGTGGTATAATTTTCACTACCTTCTTCCATATCCCCTCTATCCCACCTGCTGACAAGCTTCAAAATAAAGGCTTAGCGGGTTATTCCTTTTTTAATTTATTTTTTTAAATCATGTGTATTACAAACTTATTTTTTAAAATCTAAGCCATAATGAGTATTACAAAATTACATATTATTCATAATACAAGCTTAAATTAATGAAAATATTAAGAATTACTAATACGTAATACGAGCTAAAAAGTACGTGATTAAGTATTAAAAATAACATTTATATGTTCAAATACATAATAAAAGTTTTAAAAAAATGAAACAGTTTAAAAAATTACAAATATGTACAATACAAGCTTAGAAAGTACGGAAACGTGTTTAAAATTACTTATACATAATACAAATTAAAATAATTAAAAGAAAAATACTTTTACAAAATACAAGCTCTAATTTTCTTGCCTCCCCTTTCACAGTTGTATCTGCTCGATTGTGGAATAATCTACCCACTAGTGTAAGAGACGCCCCTTCTTTATTTACATTTAAGTCAAGATGTCGTGAAAATGATGAAGTAGTACAGTGAAATTCCTATGTTTAAACTTGTACGTTTCGAAACCGGTAGACATAGAAAATTCGATAAACATTTACAGAAATGTTTCACAACACGGTTAATGCTTTGAATAAAAATAATATCCCCCTTTATAAATTGTAATTTAAAAATGACTGTGCCCGTGACGTCACAACTTTTCGTTGGTATTTTTTGCTGACATTAAAAAGTAGAGCCCCATATCGTATAAATACAATAAACGTTGAAAAAAAAGCTACCGGAAACCTTATCACAAAGCATAACAACGCTGTTATTGATTGGTTGCTTCTAAAAAACTTGTGACGTAGTTCAAAGCCATTTTTTTGTATGCATTTGCGAGAATTTTGCAGTACAATTAAATGGTCTAATTTTTACCGGGTGTTAGAAATCATTTTTTATATCCAATGTTCCGTAGTACTGAACTTCCTCATTTTATTTTATTGTATTGGATTCAATAAAAAAATAAAAATTGAAAAAATAATAATGAACGTTATTATCTTTAATTCCAATGCTATTTCATAAATAAATACATATTCCTACGTGTATAAATATCGAAATAATTTTAATAAAAATAGTTTTACAAATATGTTTTTTTTTAACAAGGAGGGACTATTTTCCAATTTTAACTGTAAAGTATGCAACTCCAGTGTAACAAAAAATATTTTTAGTGTCAATTTTGACAAAATCAAAAAATTGACACAAAAAATATTTTTTCAATCAAAAAATTGACAATCAAAAAATTGACACTAAAAATATTTTTTGTTCAAAATATTTCTTATTTAAGAACATGAATAGAATTTGAAGTCTTTTTTGATTACTGTTTTGTTCAACAGTTTCCTAGAACACAATAACATAGAAGAAATTCAAGAAGAAACTTTCGCTCAGCTGTCACACCTCCATCTTTTGTAAGTAATTTTTTCATTTTCTCCTTTTTAGTGTAGGATTTTGGTTGTATTGGGGGGTTAGAAGTTTCTCCCCCAGTAGAGTATTGACTGAAGAAACTATGTTGATGTTTGTATACGTATTTATTGCATGCCAAATAAGATACAGCCATCGACCAATTAAAACATAGACGCGCCCTATGGAGTTAAATACTATAATTAAATATTTTGGATATATGTAGCACTTACTTTGTAGTTCATTGTTATATTTTAAAGTAATAAAT
Source organism: Micrasema longulum (assembly GCF_059751315.1). NCBI lineage: Eukaryota > Metazoa > Arthropoda > Insecta > Trichoptera > Brachycentridae > Micrasema > Micrasema longulum. The sequence continues at coordinate 14,743 of NW_028279933.1, forward strand.
AAAATTACTTTGTTTTATGAACCACTTATTTATTATCACAACCGACTAGTTTCGGCAACTCACGTTCCCTCTTCGGGGTTATAAAATGACTAAATATTTTATTTGGGAAATCAACAGTTCTACATACATATTTATAGTATACAAACAGATATAGAGTATAAACTCAGAACTAATAACAGATTTCCACAAAGTTTACAAAGTGAGTAAAGAAAATATACTACATATCAAATAAATACATATAAGTTTATACATATAAAAATGTTATTTTCATGTACTCGTAAATATTTATCAATAATCAAAGATTTTTTAAATATTGTTTTTAAGAACAGTAAGTTATTGTAAATTGGGCGGGATTAGGACAAGAATGCTTGAAGAGAGGATAAGGACCCTTCCCCAAGGGAGATGTACATATTTATTATTATAATGTCTACTAAGTTACATAATACATTTTTAGTGTAAATGTTAAATCTGACAGAGTGATGTTTGTGTAATTTATATCTTTAAATTTTGTATTGTACACTGAAAAAGTCCTACTTAAAAGAAACAGTGTATAGTGGGTTTTGTTAAGGATAGTGGAGGGGGTAATTGTGTTTAAAATAGGGTTAGACTTTACAGGAAAAATATTATAAATAGGACTTTGACTTAAATTTAATTGATTATTTATAATTTTTAAATTTTGTAACTATTCTGCTTGATGTTTGTAACCCTACCTTAAACACAATTACCTCCTCCCCTATCCCTAATCCACCATAAACAAAATTAACCCCTCCTGCATCCTTATTGACACCCACTGTTTGCTATTTCTTTTAAGTATTTATTCATTTATTTATTTAATTATTTATTTTTACATATACGGCATATTTGCTTTTAACATATATTGAACATAAATATGAAAAAAAACATATACATAACAAAAAATTAGAAAATTGCATAACTATAACAATAGTAACGAGTAGGTAAATACACATAAGCAACCAAAAATGTTAACGAAATAAATACACAAATATGAAAAAACAAAAAAGGAAAAACATTTTTAAATATAAAGAAAAGTTTAAGAATAATGTTTTAAGAGAAAAAAATAAATCAGACTCATTTTATCTATCAAGTCCAGAACCAAATAAATTAATAATATTTAAATTTTTACAATATTTTTAATTTTTTTATTTGTACAGGAAAAAAAACCTGCAGACACGCCGGTTTCGCAGTTTAGTGGGCTTATTTTTTTTCATATATTTTCGGATTACCTTCTTTAAATAAAAAAAAAAATTAAAAATCCACCGACCGGTTTCAAAGCAAACAAGCTTCTTCGATTAAAAACAAGAATAAAAGTTCTTCCCGTTGAAAATAAAATATTTAAATAAGACAACTTGGAAATCTTAGAAATCAAAAAAGCGATTCATAATAAGAAAACAATCATTAATAACCAAAAAAACAATATTTCTTTTAGTCCACTCCTGTCTAGTTTCAAAAATAAACATCTCAAATTACCACCCGGAAAAAAATACTTGATTTATTAGCTCCACGTTTAGTATTTAGTAAACATGGATAAAATAAAATATGAAATAATGCATTAGTTACGTAAACCTTGAAGAAGAAGCTTGTTTGCTTTGAAACCGGTCGGTGGAATTTTTTTTTTTAATAATGGTTAAAAACAAAGTTGTTGTGTTTATTTTATTGTAAATCAATTGTGTTTTTTTTTCAGAAAACTTAGCAGCAATAAAATACACACCATAGATAAGAATGCATTTCTGAATCTAACGGATTTAAGGGATTTGTAAGTATTTTTTTAAATTGTTGATAAGTTTAAATTTAAGGATGTTTTTATTTGTATTGCCTTTGTTGTAATTATTAATGTTTAGTGCATTTCTAAACTTATTTTCATAATTTCTGTACCAATCCGCGCCCAGTACTGTATTATAGGTCACTGCATCGGCACTCAATATATTTTTGATAAGAAAAATAATTATAAAAATTATAAAATATTTTCAGGCGTTACCAAATAGATAAATTAATTGATCAAGATGAATAATACCACCCACATCAATAAACTTTTCAGCTCTTACACGTTTTGAAGAATATTTTGAGGAAATGTGGCCACTTAAACCAGCCAATGGTAGATCCAAAGCTCTGTAAATGCCTAGACTTCTGTTTAGTTTTATTTGTTACATTGGATTAATAAAATCTCTTACGGTCTTCAATAAATAATAACAATGAGGAAGTTCAGTGCTAAGGCATGTTAGTAATAAAAAATGTTTTCTTACATCCGGTAAAAATTAGAGCATTTAATTATACGGCGAAGTTTCTCGAAAACCTACGAAAAAAAAAAGTAAATTAGCTGCTTCGAATGACGTCACGAGTTCTTGCGAATTGACCAACGATATAGTGTTATGATTGATTTCCGGTTTGCAGGAAGCCAATTCACCAATCAGCAGAACTCACCGTAGATAACTTTTAAAGTCACAGGAGTAATTTCAAAATTTCAAATCTTTAAAAAACCTTGGCGCTGATAATAAGATACACATTTTTTTAACTTTGTTTGAAAGTCTATTCCCAAAAATTTTTAAAATTAAATCAACAAGTTAATAAACACAAATGTATTGCCAAGTTGTTTTGTCTTTTCAAATATTTTAAAATTCTATAACAGCTCTTTTCAAATAGACGGTGCTTGAAGATATCTTTTTTTTGTTGTTGATAAAACCTGAATATCGGCTTCGGCATAAGCTTATATAACAAAGTACATACTTTGTTGTAGAAGCTTATGCAGTTGGAGGCAAAATAATTATTTTTATTTCGCTTTTTAGTAGAGGGCACAACTAGTTTTAGCTTATTTCTTGTTTTAATACTATGGAAATATTTATTCGGTTTAAGAGTCCTTAATATTTTTGTGCACGTGAATTAAATTTTCAAAAATATATTGTCAATAACATAATCTATTTAAACGTATCTGTTAATGGACTCTCTAGAATATTTATAATGGTGCTCAAACAGGCGTCTTTGTCGGTACAAAACTTCGTTATTCCTTTTTCCCTCTCTGTTGAAATTATTATTGTTATCTACTGTTATCTCTTGTATTTTTATCATTATTATTTTTTAGTTTGTTTATCTTTCCATTCATACAAAACTACAAAAATATTCTTTAAAAAATACATCTTAAAATTAAGCAATTATTTTTGACAGGCGCCGCGCCGTGGCGCTTCTAATCTTTTGCTTCTAATAGTTAGCAAAAATGTTTTTTTTTTTCACTGGACAGTATTTCATAGATCTTTATAACTTTGAAAATGTAAAAAAATGTGGTATATCCCTATTCCAATTTTTGTTTTTGTTAAAAATTTAAATATACGATTTTAAGGAGACTTAAGTGTTTGATTTTAATCGACTATTTGATAAAATTATAATATGGAGTTCAACAAAATAAACACTAAGTAAATAATTAAATTTTCAACGTATTTATGATATTAAATGAGTAAAGAATGAGATTTTTATGGAAAACGAGGTAAAGGTTTTTTATTATTTTATGAACGAATTTAAATTTCAAATTTCAGTCTTAGAATGTGAATATATTTACAATCTAATAAACAAATTTTATTTAAGAGTTTCTCTCATTTAGTCTGCATATTTTCTATAAGATTGCTGGAGACTAAGCTATGAATACAAATTTTACAAAATGATGTTATCAGATGTTACTTAGTACTTGATATGACGTCTAAAATAAACGCCGCTGTTTCAGTATACCTCCTAGTTATTGGATATATTAAATTATCTTTATATATTATATTTCTTGGGTTAACCTTTTCTTTTCTTTTCTTTTATTACTTTCTTACTTTCTTATTTCATTAACATTTTTTAGATCTTAATTTTAATATGTACTTTTAATTTTCTTATTATTTTTTTTCTGTAGATATGAATTGAAATTCTCGATTTTCTTTACTTTGTTTAAATTATTTTTTATCTTGTTTTGATTACATTTATGATCACACGCTATTTATATATGTCTATTTTTTTTTTCTTATATTTAAAATAAATTTAAGTAAATTACTATTCTTAAATTTTAATTGTATTATTTTACTCTATTTTCTTACATAAAAAAAATAAAAAATCTTTAAACTATTTTTTTGGTTTATTATTTTATACGTTTACAGTATTATGTCTGTACTCTTCTTATTTGATTAATTATTAAAACTAATGTCTGAGCACCCGATGACAAACTATTATTGAATAGTTTATCGGGACAAAATATATCTTAATACTTTGTTTTCTTTATAATGTATTAATATTGTAATAATATGTATATTTTATTAAATAAAGACTCTATATATAAAATCACTATTTATCAACAATTTAATGCCAAAGACAGTCAATCTAGTTAGTTAGTACAGTAAGCCCTCGACTTTCACACATGATTTGTTCCTGAAAATATGCACTAATGTTGAATGTTCGAAAGTCGAGAGATATATTTGTAGAACGATAAGTTCTTTCTTCTACCAGCTGGGACAAATTTAATGTATACGCAAAAATTTGCCGGTTGATGCCGCCAGTCAATTAATAAATGCGTTTGTAGTGTCTCGAGTCGATTATTCGCCTTCGACTCGCTTACAGTATGTATTAAATGCTGCAGCGATACTTATTTTCGATGAATCTCTAAGTTCAGTCATATCACTCCACTACTTCGAAAATTACACTGGCTACATTTTCCACAGAGGGTGGAATACAAACTCTGTTGATGTATGTATAAACCACTGCACAACTCTGCTCCGGAATATCTATATAGACGTTTTACGCTTAGATCAGCTACGTCTTCGGCGAGAGAAAAGGTTACTATACCTCTACGAAAACAGCGCACTAAGTTCAGTGAACGCGCATTTGCGGTCGCAGGCCCTATGGCATGGAATGCTCTCCCAACAGCGGTGCGAGACTGTGAGAGTAAAGTGATGTTTCGGAAAAAAACTTAAAACACCCTTGTTCTCTAAATCATTTGAATAAATCCGTAGCATGTGATAACTAAATAAATAGTTTTTTATTAAATTACAAATTTAAACGCTTCAATTAAATTTATCTACAAAATCACTTTGTTAAGTGTGCTTGGGGTTTTATAACAAAAAAGGCTCTCTATAAGTTATCCATGATAATAAAGTCTAAAGAATCATCAAAAGTCATACGACGATTTTATCAGATTATTTTTCCTCTTTTTCATTGTGTATTTAATTTACCAGTTGTTGCTCAATTAAGTGTTTATTTGACAGAATTACTGAGTAAATTTTAATCAACTCATTAGCATCGTCGTTGTTGACGTGCAAGTTTAGTCTATTCATAAGGCTAACTTCTTTATCTGTAATAGTTTCCAGATTTTTTTTTTAAATGTGTATGTTCAGTATGTATTATTTAAAAGGCCATTCTTCGTTGCTTTGTTTTATTGATCCGGGAATAACACGTATACCGTAAGACTGATCAGCTTACCTTCCATACAAAAATATATGTATACGCTGAAATTTTATAAGTATATTTCAACATTTAATTTTATTTGTTTATTCTGATTTTAGATACCTGTCAGATAACAGCTTGAAAACTCTTTCCCCTGTTTTAATGGGACCACTTCGAGCCCTGACACAATTGTAAGTACCCTTTCATGTTTTTTTACAGGCAACAGATGGCATGGCTGAAGAATGTAAATGTTTTAAACATAGAATGGTGAATATAACAGTGTGTAAATTTGCCACTTGAACCAGCCAATGCCAAGTCGTAAGTCCTGTAAAAGCCGAAATGTCCTTACTTCTCAAAAAAAAATCTCTCTGTTACAACAAAATTACAAAAGAAAATTAAGGTAAAATAAAATTTACATTTTGACTTAAATTTACATACATGCATTGCAAAATATCAACCTCGGTAAATTTTAGTTATATTGCTCACATATCTAGGTAATGTAGATTGTTTTAAATAGTTCGTTGACGCGTTGTGTGTGTAAAAAAGAATATTTTGTCTTGTCCGTCTAGATGGCACACGGAATGGTCCTATGTTTTTCAAGTAGATTAGAGAAATCAATTTATTGTCTCTTAATTTGTACAAAAATAACA